>NC_092205.1:97502837-97578725 GCF_043381705.1 Parasteatoda tepidariorum
AAAACTTATAGAAATTTAAAATCGATTACAAAATTCCACCCGGACAGACATACACGAAGGCAAGTTTATATAAACGTGGTAAAATAATAATAAATGAAATATCCTGAGTGTGTTTTGTTTCTTGCCATTTGGCTTCTGGTTTTTATATTGGCATTTTGCCATTTTACATACTTTTACTTTTTAGCTTTTTAAACTTTTAAATTGCCTTTTATGAGGGTCTTTTGACCTGGGCTGGCACCCCTTGATAATTTTTAAATCTCCACCGTTGTAAATTTTATGGTATTTTTAAGGAATATAAGGGTCTTTTGGCCTAGTACCATATTGGCCTGCGCGCCAGTTTTCAGAATTTTAACATTTATTTCACGAACCTTTTTAAAAATTCTTTTGCATGGCCTGCATGCTACTTTCTAACTTTTCGATTTCGTATTTGTAATGAATTGTGTTGAAGCTGTTATCTAGCTCCACAGCCTTTCTTTGTAATTGTAATGTTTTAGTTTCAATAAATGCCACGGGGGGCTTTGCCGGGTCTCCCGGCTGGGTCCTTGCGCCGGTGTGCTTGCCTGCGTTTCCCTCACTGGGGGGGGGAGATCTGTCGCGGCGACGAGCTCACGATTTTCCCGTACGCCCGATTATGGGGGGGGGGGCAGATATAACTTAATATGGTAAGACTAAGTTTATATGGTAAGACTAAGTATTAATGGTAAGGCTAAGCTTATTTTATACCCTTTAGCGTTAATGCGATCTGTTGCGTTGTGAATCTAATCTGAAATAGCTTTTGAGAAAGAATAATGCGAAACTGTAAAGCGTTGAAAAATCTCTCGATTATTTCGCTATTAGGAACGCATATGGCGATAATCAGAGTGCGCTATATGATAAATAAATAAAATACATACAAATCTTCTTTTATTTCTTCCATGTGTCCATCGTGAATATCTACGACGATCGTTGGTTGATGTTAAAAATAAGTAATGATATTTCACAAATACTTTGAACATTCTCCATCTAGATAATGTTACAGTTGACATTCAGTAGCTTTCGTAATGTCACAATACTATGAAAAAATTACTTTTAGAAAGTAATACATTAAGTTACATGTACTGGTTTTTGAGTGAAAGCGTTATTGAGAGAAATGATTGCAGGATAATTTTTAACTCATCTTGCATTTCGATATCCCCAAATTAATTTCCGAATTATTATTTGTTTTGCAGAATTTATAATACGGAGTAACATTACAGAAATTTCAAAATGTAAATAATTATTTAAAGCTTTGTTTTGAATGCTCTCATGTCAAACTTTACATTTGTTTCATGGTAATTCGAAAAAGTTTTACCAACCGAGCGTCTTCTTTTTCTTCCTCATCTGCATTCATCATATCATCTTCTTCTTCTTCTTCTTCTTCATCATCAGCAACTTCAGGTTCACTGCTCGTCTAATGTTAAAACAAGGGATCAGTCACGGTACTTTAAAAAATAAATTAAACAAACAATTAATTTACACTTTAAACTAATTAAAGTTTTGATCAACTGCTTTTTTTTAATAAAACGAAAAAAAAAAATACGAACAGTTGTGACACGCTATTGGTGAACTCCAAAAACTCCAAGCAGAAATACTTTTATTTTATAATCGTCGTTGAACAGCCGACCCATTTGTTTTGAACTGACGACTACTAATTTACATCTCCGTAGTCTTGTCATTTTGAACCCAATCCAGAAGACAAGGGAACACCTGGATCAAGTATTAGGAGAAATTTGCTTTCGTGGAGGACTCTCTGCTGAAACTTACCCTCATTTGTGTTAAATAGAAGGGAAAACCCACGTAAACCTCCCACGGTTAGCATGATGGCAAAGGAACTTTTACCCATGATCCGTCTACCCCATAGGTTATTTTATGTCAGCACTGTGGTCTGTGCGAACCGTGCACGGAATTCGTATCGACCAGCCATTGCCGTGATTCAAACCCGGTCCACCGCATTGGAAGATGAATGCTTTATCTCCTGAGTCACCAAGGCAGAAATAATTAATTGAATTGAAAAATTTCACTCAAGCATTTCATAAAAATAAGCACTTCAGAAAGATCTAATTAATAAATGGAAGGAAAAATAAGAAACTAAGACAAAGTCAACGAGGAAAAGAAATGGGAAGAAAAAGTTTTCTGAAGGTTTCGAGAAATACAGGATAATACAAAATAAATTAAATGTCTCTACTTAGCAGTTTTTGAATACAAAATGATTTGAAGTAATCCAAGAAAGGCAGAGTTAAAGAAATTTAGTAGATCTAATAATATAAACCATGGAAAAGCGTTGAATATTCTGATTTGTTCTCCAAAATAATTCTGTCGTTAACTTTTTCAGATAGGTAATTTGGTATTGCACGTAAAAGAATTTTTCAACATAACGGCAGTTTTTCTGACATTAAACAAAAGTAAATATTTTAAGAGATGTAAGAACAGTCAAACTTACAGTTTTAAATTACCTATCCAAAACTTCTAACCGTGTAATTTGTTACTCAAAACATTTGTGAAAATAAAATGTGAAAAAAAATATGCATAAGGTCTAAAAATTATTTCAATCATATAAAGCGAAGCCTTTATTTATTTACTTATTTTACTTTATTTTAAAGGGTACAGCTACGTTGGATGATACTCCCTACTCAAAAAATAAGTTAAGAACTTAAAAATAATTAAAGAAAAAAATAAAAAGAGCCGTAAAAATGAAAATCAAAATTTTACTTAAAAACCACAAGGGTGAGATAAGAGGGCTTTCTCTTAGGTCGAGTATTATCGTTTGGCCCGATACATAAAAAATCTCAATAGTTGGCAGATCTTGAGTTCGATCGCCCTTGACGTCAAACTAACTTGCAATTGTAACCCAATGAAAAATTTTCTCAGGTTGATATGGTTTCCCTCCCATAAACTTCTATTTTTTAAGTTCCGCTTGTTTCGAGGCAAGAGATTTTCTTTCAAATTGGATTTAAAATTACAAGGATGAATACTGTCATAAAGTTTAACAAATAGCTCTGAAGAAAAAATGTCCAGATGCTTTTTTCATAAAATCACCAACAGCGTGATGTAAACGTTTTCTGACAATCATCAAAGGAAAAAAGAAACGCAATCGCAGTTTGTAGCGCAGAAACATAAAAGGATTGTTCTATAAAGCGTGGAGCAATTAACGCATTGCATTGAGTTGCAGTCGACTTATTTTTTAGAGTATCTACAAATTTCTTGCCAGTATAAAAAATAATTTTTTTTCTGATAAGATAAAAACTTTAATGTACAGTGCGCAAAAGAAAAAAACGGGATACTTCAAATAACTTTTATCTAATGATCAAATCTTCGCGTTCTAGATCTCAGTCTTAATGAACGGAGGGCGAGACATCAAATATGCTAATTAATTACAAGCATTAATTAGTGAAGACAATATTTCAAGTTACGAAATCAGACAATAAAACATGTTTTTTTTTCAATAAACATACCTTTTTTTTTCTCGACGGATGCAGATTTTTTACCACCAAAATATAGATGGTAGCAGCAACCTGGGAAATATTGTCTCAATAGTTGGGTCAGGAAAATTTAGACCTCGTAATATTAATTTTACATTTTATGCATTTCGCCATATCTCGAGAACTTTTAAAGCGGATTTACGTATCTTTGCTCAAAACTATAAAGTTTGTTTTTCGAAAAACAATTTCATACAAAATATAAATTTTAGTCAGTTTTTTTTCTTCTTTTGACTATACTATTTTTCAGTTGAAAAAAAAATCTTACATTACACTTGGCTTCTTTTTTTTTGAAATGGTATGAGCATGTGTATTAAAATACTTATTTAAATGTCTTTATAGTAGTGAAACTCTTCAAGAAGATTTCTCAAATAAAAGCTCGAAGTCCCCCAAAAATGTGCTATAGTTTGTCTACGCTAAGAACTCCTCCCGTCACCAAGTCTGAGTCCGTCTGGTGCTATGGAAACAAGAATTGTGCACTTTAGGGAGGGTAGCTTCACTAACACCATAGACCGAAGAGATTCCCTTTCTCTCGTCGACCCGAGCCGAAACCACTCCAAAGCAGTGATCCCGCACCCCTACTTGAAATAGTCATACCTTGTTACCATAGTCACCGCCACAGGTTCAGACGAATGTCTGGGGGAGTTCTTATTTTAGATACACTATACTACTATTTAGGAAGGGAACTTACGTGAGGAGCAGAAGATTTCATGGCCGCGTACTGGTAAAGATAGGTAGCAAGATATCCGATGGGGTCACTGGGTCTCCTTTGAGCCACTTGAGCCAGACCCTTGACCAAAGCATCTCCCAACACACCAGCCAGGTAGCGACTGTCCTTGTTTTGTCGATCGAAAAGAATGGGATAATCTATGAGAGGTTTGCTTTGTGCCTCCTCCTGCTGGTCACTTCTCTCCATCTCAGTTTCAACGGCTTTCTCCTCCGCCGTACCTTCCGGTGTGGGAGTATCGGCAAAATCAGGGGTCTCCCCACCGAAAGAATCGTGGTCAAACAGATCCACTGTAAGATAGTATAAACCAAAACGATGAAACGAGACTTATGGTTGTCCCCCGAAACTATTTCGCCAAGGAAACATTACAATTTAAGTATTTCAAGACAAAGCCTTAGTTTTAAACTACCCAAGTCAAACTTCTATTGATGGCCAACATAATACTGATGGTAACCATCAATAATTTCATCATGAACCATTACATTTTTTTTTACAGTAACCAACATAAGTAACCATCACCTCAATGTAGGAATTCGGACTGATTTATGATGGTCCGACATAGGAATAGCAACTTGTTTTAAAGGTTTGTTCATGTCGAACCATCACGAATTTCCATCACAGTATCATAGAAATCAAATGTTGGAACGATCATGAACAACCATCACCCCAATGTTAGAATTCGGACTGATTTATGATGGTCCAACATAGAATCGAGTTAACATGTCTTATGTACCAATGAATTAATAATTGTAGTGGTAGAATTGGAATTTTGTAGTGGTAGACGCACTACACACCCTTTATTATATGATTTATTTTTATGTTGTTTCAAGTTTCCAGTTATTTACAATATATTTTGTTTATTTCAGACGCGCATGAAGACGGGAATTTAGTCGAATCATAAGGTTAGTTACAAAATTAAAATTTCCGTTTATTATTTTTTTAATATCTAATATCTTTAAATCTAAACATTTCTTTAATTCAATTACGATGCATTAATCGCTTTTATGTTTCAAGGTATTTTCAATTATTTATTGTTAATTGAAGCTAGCCACAATGGTCGAATTATCGTCGAAGCAAAACACTTTTGATTTCATTTTTAATTTTATAGTAATAACTAGTCACAATAACAAAATATCGCCTGTGTATTGAACCGCCTGCAGGGATAGCGAACCAATGGCACGCCATATAATATTTTGGGCACGCCACCGATCACGAAGTTCACTGTGAAGCAATTTACCAATTAAATTAAAATTCACAAAAACAAACATAAAAAAATAAACAATTATTAACAAAAAAATTACAATTAATGCCAAAAAACAATTAATTACCATAAAAAACAAGCGAACAATAAATAACTAGCAAAAAAAATTGACAGACCTGCTTAAAATAACATCTTACATTCTAATATAAGTTATTTGTCATCTAATCTGCAACAGCAGAAGTCACTCTGATGTTACTTTAGGTTGAATTACGCGTATAACTCAGATATTGCAAACTGTATTTTTTTTCATAGTAAATAAAGAGTTTTGATTTGATAGTATTTAGTGTTATTATTTTCCCAATAATCCCAATTGTCAAAATTGTTTGACGGCACGTCTATGACCAAATTAAACAATTTTTTAGAAAAAATGGCACGCTGGTGCATAAAGGTTCGAAATCCTATCGTATCCGCCTGCCAAATGCAATTATTTGTTTTCAGTTATGAATGTTGTTTGCGGTTGTTTTTCGAAGGTTCCGGCGTCGTAAGAAATGATGCGTTTTTTGCGAATAACACGCTATTTTCATGACTTTTATGAGTTTGCAACAGTTACTCGTGACTACTAGATTTTGATTATAATAAGTTATTCTAATTATTGTAATGCCTGTTTTACGAGGCTTGAAGCCTCGTTTTACGTGACATCATGGAATTTCATCCTTAACGATTTAAATTTTATCAGTATTAGAAAGCTTTAGTTTACATTTAGAATCTCGAATAATTTTACACTTAAAGATCTTAATCGAAGCGTAGTGGACAATTTTGAAAAGCTATACCATGCTTAACACTAAATCGATGTATAAACTATAAAGATCTAAGTTTTTAGATCTTTCAGAAAAATCTATATTCATTAAGAATATTCACACACTAAACTTTTCATACATTATGTTTTCATAAATGATTAGTAAAATAAACATAGTGACGTTATGAACATTAAAGGAAAAAAAAACATCATTCAAGAAAAAAATCAGACTGTTTATGTTTTAACCCACTTAACATCCACGAGGACGTTTATGAACCAATGTAACGTGCTTATGAGAATATTAATAATTTTTACGAATATTTTTAAATTAAGCTAAAAAAAATATTGTTTTGAGTAAAATCAATAAAGTCAAAAGCTAAATTAAAACTTAAACATTTAGAAAGTTCTTAAAATTTTGTTGTATGCAAATGTTGTGTTTTTGTTATTTTTTTGTTGTATTTTTGTTATTTTTTTGAAATTGAGAAATATTTTTAGGAACAAGAGTCCACCGTTTTGTATGGTCAACTCATTTATCCGCTTCCTTAGATATGTTTATGTGATTATATTAATGTTTAAAAGAAACAACAATCCAATAAGAAAAAAAGAACTTTATTTATTTCCTTTTGATAAATAAATATTTATTTTACAATACATCATCAAAGCAAAAGATTGCCGATGGACTCTTGTTGAAATATTTATCAATTTCATTTTCATTGCATCAGGTAGCTTCAATTATAAGGAGTTGAAAGTTTGAATATTCAAGTGTCAAACTTAAAATTGCAAGAAATAATAATGACGCGACTCCTTTAAAAACTTTTAAAGCTTAAATCAAATATTGTAATTCTTTTATTGCTTTTGGTCAATAACTAATAAATAATTTTTGAGTAAGATATAACTGTGATGAATTTTAATAAAACCTATATCTTTGCATATTTGAAACTAATCTAATTATCAAAATCTATTTTATTTATTTCTTTAATGTTTTTGTAGTGAGACTTTTGAATAGAAAAAAGAAGGAAAAAAATGAAACAAGAGTCCACTGACTACATCAAATATAGCACAGTTTGTTCAACATTTGTTCAATTACACGTACTTAAATTACATGTTCAGGAAAAATCAATAGTGAAAAGAAGGGAAGACGTACTTATAATACAAAAGTTGGTACAAGAAGATGATTTAGTAATGAACCCTTTAATGCATCGTTTTGAATATTATTGAATAAAACAATGTTGAAGGATTTTGACGCAGATGTCAGAAAAATAAATAAAGCCTGAATATGTTGGCTGATTCATTAATCGCGAACAAAACTGGCTACCCAATGAAAACATTTTTTTGAAACTTTTTTGACAAGGAAAATATGAATATACTACAGCTTAAGTGCTTTATATTCGAGGTAAGCTTTAAATCTTTAGCTATAAATATTACCATTTAAACACAATTCACTGAATTTAAAAGCGAACACATATTTTTAAAGAAAAGACTATCAAATGTTTATTTTTTTTAAAAAAATACAACCAGTTGAGTTTTTTTTTTTTAAAATTTAGAAGGAAATTATTATAATAAATAAGTACCAGATACTAAATTCTTACATAATATAGTGAGCAGAAATAATGCTGAGACTGAGAAAAACATATGTCAAACATTAAAAAAAATACATCTTATTATTTTTATTTTAAAAATCTGTGATATTTGCACCGCTAGACAAAACTTGACACTTAGAATATCATTAATATTTAACAGTACGCATATTTATTTGTAACGCAAAATTATAAAAGAAAGAAAGAACCACCCAGGATAACTTTTAATCTAATGATTGGATCTTCACGTTCTATGACTCAATCTTAATGGTTCAAAGGGGTGACATTAAATATGCCAATTAATTAGTTCAGATGATATTTTAAGTTGCGAAATCAGGCACAAAAACTTACTTTCTCGGAATAAAGATACCTTTTTTTCAACGAAATCGGGTTTTTGACCCACGAAACATGGGAAGTAGCCGCAACCTGGAAAGTATAATTCCCCAATAGTTTAATCAGGAGAGCTGTCTAAAGTTTGGACCCTTTATTGTTAACTTTATTTTTTACGTATTTCGCCATATCTCGAGAACTTTTTTAACGAGTTGAATAATTTTCGCGCACAATCATAAAATTCGTATAACCAAGGATAATCCCATGCAAAAAGTAAATATTAGTAAACATTTGAAATTTTTTGCACTATCATTAAATAAAAGAATAAATGTGCACCAACATTTATTTTTTGCATGGGATTAACTTAGGGTAAATGAACTTTATAATTGTGGGCAAACATTTTTCAATTCGTTTAAAAAGTTCTTGTGACATGGA
Organism: Parasteatoda tepidariorum; assembly: GCF_043381705.1. Taxonomy (NCBI): domain Eukaryota; kingdom Metazoa; phylum Arthropoda; class Arachnida; order Araneae; family Theridiidae; genus Parasteatoda; species Parasteatoda tepidariorum. The sequence continues at coordinate 97,511,398 of NC_092205.1, forward strand.
GAAATACGAAAAAGGTAAAATAAAGATTAAGGGGTCCAAATTTTGGATCACTCTTCTAATTTAACTATGGGGGCCATAATTCCCAGATTGTGGCTACCCCCGATATTTTAGGAGGTCAGGAGCCCGAATCCGATAAAAAATAAAGGATATGTTTATTTAGACAAAATACGTTTATAAGTCTGATTTCGTACTGAAAATATCGTCTGCACTAATTAATAAGCACATTTAAGGCCTCCCCCTTGAACCAGTAAGATTGAACTTTAGAACTTGAAAATTCGATCATTAGATCAAAAGTTATTCAGGGTGGTCCGGGTTTTTTGGTGCACTTTACATACGAATATAATGCCAAACAGCTTTAACGGTAACCGGTTGAAATTGCAGAATATATTCGGAGACTTGCAGAAATTTTCGATATTCACGCACGCATTAAAGGGTAAACATAATAATTAAGCTTTTATTATTAATTCAACCAACGCTGCTTTATAAAATTTGGTTTACGGAAACTTATCTTTTCATCTTTTGAATACATTACAATTTGAATATGAAACATTTTATTTATTTGAATATGAAACAAATTTATTTCCGTTTCGCCTCATTGATTGTACAAGCACTTGAAGAGTTTTTATTAAAAGACTTTTTGTAATAAATTTAAATACATTTTTACAAACTTAAAATTTAATTTATTTGGAATAGGTTTTGTTTTGAATACTAAGAAGTAATACGTAATTGCTCTTTTTGAATTCCCGCCATCTTAACGTAAAAAGGGTAAAAACAACAAAGAAAGTTATTATATAGATGCTATAGGTGTCGTGAGAGCGTGTTATAAATTCACTATTTGATTTTTTAAAAGAAATTATCTTTGAAGTGCACTCATTTATACGCATTAAATTATTAAAAAAAGAATGAAAATCTGTTTAAGGTTATTTTCTAAAACTCTTTCGTTTTTAAAAAGAACGTATTTATCTTTAAAAAAGGTAAAAGCATTAAAATTTAACTTCAATTTATTATTTTGCATAAAATTAAAAAATCAATTTAATATATGGCAGACTGTTTTCAAATGAAACGAAATTAAATTAACTATAATTATTAGAAACAAAATTCTGCTACCCCAACACTGCATTCTAAGCATATATAAAGCATTTTTAAAAAATCAAACCTAATTACAATAGCCAACCTCGTAAATTTTACGCTACAGGTCTATTAGTATACACCTTGTGAAGCTGGGCCGAATAAGAAGCATTTAAAGGAAAGAATTTTATCTTTTAAGAATTTAAAGAAATGAGAATTTTTTTTAAAATCAATTAACGGGTTATTTAGAGATTGGATTACTTTTTACAATTAGAGAAAATCAGATTGAGCTTTAATTGTAGGAGATTCTGGTAAAGAGGTGAAAATTGTAGTTTTTAATCTCTTTCCAGTTTTTTTTCTAGGTTTTGAGTTATTAACTCTTCTTTCTGTTCAACAATTTGCTAAGTTGTGATCACTTTATTCTTATATCGCTGAAATGGATAATTAGAAATTCTTAATTATAACTTTGTTATCCCCAATTTCTTAGATTAATCTTCATCAAAGATTTCAAAAATATACATTAGGATAAAGGGACAAAAAAATATTAACATTATAAAACTATAGAAAGTTGTAAAATGATCAGATCCTTCTAGAAGTAGCCTCTTGGACTTTTATAAAGTTTTTTTTTCCTTCTGGCCATTATTTGCTAAAATAATGAACAAGAAGCATACATGAAAGTCCAGTATGCTTTTAAGTCCAGTATGAGTGTCAATATAAGAAAGCGTTGTCCGTGAAGGTGATTTTTAAAAGGGTCACTCACGTTTTTCAGCTTCATCTGTGGGTGGACGCTGCCAAATATTCACTTGAGATGGACTCTGGTTCTCTCTGATCCGGTAACCCTCCAGAAGATCACGAATCGTGAGAACACCCGGATGTGTCAGGTAGTAGTCAGGGGTACGATCACTCTGGAAAAAAAGAACGAAGTAGTTATGGGGCGAGAGTAGATATCAACAATGTCAACCGTCATCTATAAAAAGTTACCCCAACGTAGATTCGAGTTAACATGTCTTATATACTAGCAAATTGGAATTTTATGTTTGTAGTGGTAGATACACTACAGTGTTCCCTCACCAGTCTGTGATAGAATTCGATGAACGGATACCACTAATTGATTCATTGCTGTTTTTTGAGAAGGCTGTATTAATATCACCGTACTTTTAAATGCTGATCGTGAGAGATGTATGAAGTTCACGGTCGTGGTCGCTCCTGCGTTGCCATTAGCAGTCGAGTGCATAGAGGCCGACGTTGTGTGTGATCGAGACTGAGTAGCAACAGCCCGAGGAATAGACTACTATAGCAGTAACAAGTAGCAAGTCAGCTGTTCAACGGGGACCATCCATCGGAGTAGGCGTGTTCATATCAAAGTGAGAGTTTCTGGCAGAGTAGGCGTGTTCGCATCACGTCCGGGTCACCAATATGGGGCGAGAGTAGATATCGACAATGTCAACCGTCATCTATGAAAAGGTACCCCAACGTAAATTCGTGTAAACATGCCTTATATACTAGGGAATTGGAATTGTATTTTTGTTGTGGTAGATACATACACTACAATAGTCTTTAATCTCAATCCTCTTTTACATTTCTATGTGGTCCCAATCAATCCAAAAAACCGAGGGGCGAGTTCCATAACATGGCGACAATGGAGTGAGCTCCGAATCGTCAAAATTGTTGAAGCTGTTCTCGTACTTAAAAGTTATAAAAGTCCATTCAGTTTTAAACTTAAGTGAGTTAAGATATCCCCTCCTACTCTTTCTACCTAACTCTATGTCTTTAATGTTACATAAAAGATTTTAATAACTAACTTATATTTGAAATGCAAAATGCTTTCTAAATCGGTGTCGATTTTATTTTTGATCCTGACATATCATTGAAATAAAAATTAAGATTTAATATGCACTGGAATTTAGGCAGAACAGTTTTACCAGATACAGTAAAGAGATATTTCCTTAAAAATCATGAATCGAATATTATTATTTCTAAGAAACTTATTTTTTTTCTTCCTGTTATACTTTGTTTTTCTGTAAAAAATATTGATTTAACTTGTAGACTATAAACAAAATTGTTCGAAAAGTTTGCAGTCAAACAATTGTTTAGATTTTAAAACTTAAAATAATTTGGAGCGTGGTCCATTGACCCAGTGACATGCAAATAACCTATTTTTTACATTTTTAAAATGACTTGGGTGCTAAATCTTGGGGACAGAATATTGTCAAACAAATTACTGGCAAAATATCGCCTGTACAAAGAGAAAAAAAAATCACGAGATCAAAACCTTCTAAAATAAAATAAAATTGTGTGCTGAATTTGTTAAGTGTTTCACCTTATCTTTGACGGTTTCGTCGGCACCAGCCATGAGCAGAATCTTATAGTAATTTCCTCCGTCTCTCATAACAGCCGCATAATGAAGAGGAGTTCTCCCTTCCTGCAACAAATAACAGATGATCTTCATCTAAAAAGTCATTCATTAAGTAAAAAAAATATTTTTTGCACGAAATAGAACGACTGAATATGAGTTCTGTTTATTCTAAATTCTGAGCATCTTTATACAGTCGGACCTCTATTTAAGAAAGTCGCTACATCAAGATAATAAGTTCATTGTATAGAAAATTCGTTAAATAGAAAAATCACCTTTTTAAATACCTAAACAACACGAAACAGGATTTAAATTCATAAACACTAATTATAATTAAAATAGCAATTGATACACCTTTATCTTGTAAACTAGTATCTACTATTTATTTCATAAATTCTTAACCATAAAAGAAATCTGCATGGAAAGCTAGAATAGAGAAAAACATTAACCAGTATTACACTATCATGCTACATAAATTGTGAACTAAAAAAGCTAAAATTTATGTATAAAATTAAACCAGCATTTATTATGAAAGCAATTTTAAACATACATTACCGCAATGCGATATTAAGTTTAATTGCTCCTGATAAAATCCGGTAATTTAGTCTAAGTTTTTTGTTTGAAATGTAAACAAAAAGGTATTTTGCTGCTTTCTTTAAAAGTTAATTGGAAGCGAAAATCAATTCAAGGTCATTTCCCCCATGAAATGCGTTAACAAGTTTGAAGCGTTCTGAAATATTTTGGGAAATAGGGAAAGTGGATTTCAAAGAAAAGTTCGTTAAATAGAAAATTCACTTCGCTATTTGGAAGTCATTTCCAAGAAGAAATTTCCAAAATGTTCTTGGTTCCTCGAGAAAAAAAAATCGCAAAATAGAGAAAATTCGCAAAATGGAAGTTCGTTAAAAAAGAAGTCCGTGTGTATTGGTTTAGTTAAATTGTTAAGAGAATTTGAACAACAAGTCCTTCTCTTTAAATTTTTATACAGTAATGATTTTGATGAAAAACGTAGTAGGTTTGTACTAGTTTAATAAACCTTAAAAATTGAACTTAAAAATGTAACTATTGATATTTTTCGATTGAATTAATAGTACATACGCCTTGAACAGTAAGGCTCGCATTTTCGCAAATTTACACGCAATGAAAATGTTAAGTTAAAGGTACTTTTCAAATTTATTTATTTATCATTTTATTTTTAATTTGTTTATTTTGGATGCAATGAATTTTAAAAAAGTGTTTAAGGCCACAGATAATAAAAGACTTCAATTTTGTTAAAAATACAACACTACATGAAAATATTATGCGTTTCTATTATTGAGCTATTTTAAATCATTCTCTGATAGAGTAGTTTTTTAGTGATCAGAATTGGCCGCCCAGACAATATGATTTAACGTCGTAGACCCTTTTTCCCAGTTTATCTTTCTTTATTCAGGATTATGTCATCAAGTGCGTATTTATTCACATGGTATACTCTTTATGATAAGAATTCATTCACATTTATGCAAAATAGAAATTTCAACATAAGAGTGCACGCGTGCATTCTTAATCAAAATTACATCTTGTGTGAATTTTAGGACTTCCGTCATTTCTCACTTTTGACTCATTTCGCAATTACTCTATTATGACTCAAATACAAGACACTTGAATACTTATAAATTTTAGAATCGATATTGAAGATGCAATGAATAAATTACATTGTCGGGTCCATCCAGTGCTTCAGGGAAGTTATCGATGATATACTTGACGATGTCACTGTGTCCGTGCAGAACAGCCAGGTGAAGAGGACTCGCTCCCAACTGGTCTCTGCTCAGGGCAAATCTTTTCCTCGTCAACACCGACTCCACTTCTCCGAGGCTCCCCCTTATAACGGCCTCGTGGACACCCCGGATTCTCGCCTGCAAAGAAAAACAAATACTTAGAAGAAGAAATTTGGAAGACGCTCCTAGAAGAATGTGAGAGAAGGATGTAAGAATGAAGGGATAGAAGAATGTGAATGTGAAAACAATTCTAAAGTGGGCGTTAAAGAATATAGAGGCATTTGATCAGCAATCTACTTCTCTGACATCGTCAAGCCTTTTTGAAAACTCCTAGTCCTAACTGTTTGAATTCGATAACTTAACTATATTTCCCTGATAATATTTTACTAAATAACTATTTTCGAACATTGCTGATCACACAAACATAATTTTATTTTATAACCATCGTTGAACAGCCGACCCAATTTTGGGTTTGCGACTACTAATGTTCATCTCCGTAGCCTTGTAATTTTGAATCAATCTAAGAGGCAAGGAAACTCCTGGATCAGTACCCCCAGAGGCATGATTTGTTATGCAAACATGGAGGACTTTGTGACTTGACAGATTTAACTTGCACCAGTCACCATTTACTACACGGGAAGTCTTCAGCTGACGGTGATCGAACCCATGTCCTCTTGGACATGGGCCCAGTGCCCTACCAACCAGGCTATCTCGGCCCTACCCAAACATAATTGTCATGTGTAAAATAATCGTAATCAATAATTAAAGTTAAAAAAATACTATCTGAAGCTATCACAAACGTTCAAGGAAAAACAGCTCTCAGAAAGGTGTATTACCTTATGGTCATCACCATACGAACAAGCAAAGATTACTGCCATATGAACAAATGTGTGTTTGCGTGAATCAAATTAGTTCTTTAAGTACGGCGACTCAGGTCATTAGGACCATTACGCCAAATAGCATAGATGCATCGATCGTTGCGAAGTAAAATAGATTAAATAAATAGAATTGTAATAAATAGAATAATTAATTAATAAATAAATTATCAAATTTATTGGCACACTTTTTCAACAGTAACAACTCTTCCATAACAGGAAGGAGAATGGCATGTTCAAATTTTAAAAGTCATAAATTGGTGTCTGAGGTATATACAGATTGTCTACTAACCATATAGGTTGGGACAAGCTCTAGAAATTCTTGGACTTGACGGTCACTGGAAGAACGTCCGACGAGTCTATCTCCCTGCCCAGCAATGACCACGTGCTCCAACCTGAGAAGATCCTTGTCACGAATCCAAACATCGATTAGTTCATTGAGTCTATCAGCTGAAAAGGAAAAATCACAATCGGTGAAAACTACAGTCTATTTCGTCAAGAAAACGATACACCTTCGGAGAGTTCATTTTGATGCGAGGATGTCGCACTGAAGAATCGTCGCCGGCGCGAAACCTTTTCCCAGTCTACCATAAATTTTCTAACAAGCGTTTCTACGGAACCTATATTTCGTACGGAAATGCGTTATTACGGAGCTTATATCTTATATGTGCTCGTACCACGAGCTGTTCTTTTTCTTTCTGTAAACAGACTAGTTAGCAACAATTAAAGTACATAAACAAGTATAGTTCGTTCACCAGGAGTTGGCACACTTGACTCCACCTCCTCGGACGAAGAGTTCATTTCAGGGCGGGAGGAGAAACGTCTCCGCGTTTGAAATTCAGACAACCCTTAATGTGCTCCAAATGCAATCAATGAATTCTTTTTTAGTCACTTACTTCGCTTTATCATCTGCTATTATACCTTTCGTTACCCTTGCTAATTAAATACATTGCAGTAAAATGTTTCAAAAAGGATAAATTATTCACTCAAAAGAGAGAAGTGTCATCAAATTTATGAAATAGTTAATGTTAAAAAAATGCACATAAAGATTGCGAAAAAAAATATTTTTGTCATACGATTGACAAATAGCAACCTTGTTCAGAATTGTTCACATCCTTCTCCCAAAAACAGCGACATAGTATCGTCGGATACCACATGATGGAGGCGGAGTCAAGTGCCAACTCCTGGTGAACGAACTATATTTACATACATTTGTTTAGTTACCTTATTCGTCATCATATGTTGCAGTGTGAAAATTAAAACAAATAAATGATAATAGATTAATAATAAAAATATTTATTTTTCTTAAGGGATAAATTACTATACGTATTTATCTCAAGTTTTTTTTAGAGGTATTTTTTCGTATATGGAATTATAATTTTCATTTTAAAGCGTTGACTAGATTTTTTTTTGTACCATGAGAAAGCCATTTTATTTTTTTATATTATATCCGTCATTGAACAGCCGAACCAATTTTTGGGTTTACGACTACTAATGTTCAACTCCACAGTCTCGTAATTTTGAACCCACCCAGAAGACAAGGAAACTTCTGGATCAGTATCCCCAGAGGTATTGATTTGTTATGGAAACATGGAGGACTTTGCGATTCGACAGATTTAACGTGCATCCGCCACTATTTACTGCACGGGGAGTTTTCGGCCGGCCTGGGGTCGAACCCACGAACTCTTGGACATGGGCCCAGTGCCCTACCAACCAGGCTATCCCGTCCCTCCACTAAGAATGCCCCTCTCAATCACATACCTGAACTGGAAGATCCTTTCTTTTCTTGCTCTGGAGGTGAGTCAAAATCCTTTTCAGCTGAATCTGGCTCTTCAGCTTCTTCCTCTTTCTTCTCTTCTATTCCTACTATCTCCTCTTCCTCTTCTTTTCCTGTTTCCTTCTCCATTTCTCCCTCTTCCTTTTCCTCCTCATTCTCCTCCTCATTTTCTTCCTTCTTCTCCTCCTGAAACAAATGGAGCAATACCTTTGTATTTAAATATACACTTAAAGGATTTTTATTCAGGAGATTTTTCATATACTTCCTATTTGTCTTATTATTTTTAACGTATCGCATTGCAATGTTAAACAATTGATACAGGTGCGAAAACAAATGCAAACCGGTTTCGTCCGATAATTATAATTTTACATGGAATCTTATAGTGCGTCTAATAATTTGGCCAGGGACTGTAAGTTGGAAAAAAAATTACGAAAGTCTGATGAATTTCTACGGAAAAAAAGCGAAATTTAATTTTAAAAAAAAATAATCTGTTTGACTGTTGAAGGAAAGTGAAAAGTGGGGAATGATGATTTTGAGAAACATCCTCAAAATATTTTACGAAACATTGGTGTGTCACCCAATTCTAGTTAAAGCATACGTTCAATAGCACCATTGAATCCTATGTGCCACTTATTGAATGTTATGTGCCACTGTAAAATAGTGAAGGTGTTTACTTGGATATCTTCTGTGTGCTCTTCAGTTGGTAACAACTCTTCCGGCTGTTTCTCTTCCTTGTCGTCCACAATCACTTCCTCTTCCTCCTCTTTTTCCTTGACGGGAGGCTGATCGTCTTCTGGGCTTTTCACGTCAGAAGAGTCATTTTCTGGCGATGATGAAGTGGGTGAGATGTGTGTTGGCTTGTTGGTAATCTTATTCGTTGAATTCATGTAAAATTCTGCTGTTCTTCCTTTCTAAAAAAAATTTCAAAAAAATTCATAATAAATTCCGTATTGTAATGAGTCATCAATGCAAAATTTTTACCCAATGGAAAAATGGGTCTTGGTTTGGATCTGATAGCGTCCACACACATTTCAGCTGTGTTCAATAGCAATGGTAAACAGTGCGCATGCGTCGTCACTGCATGCGTTGCTATGGCTACCGCTGCTGTTTTTCTTTTCACTAGCAGTCATTCTCAATGCATTTTCGTGATTATAATTTAAATTATTTTTAATTATTAACGTATAATGACTGTCTTGACGGTGATTCCAATATAAATATGAATACTGAAGAAGGAAAAGTATTTTGTGACGTCTTGAAACACGTACATATAGGCAGGATATGAAAATCAAGTCCGACGACAAACATCCATGGAGACAGTTTTTGCAACCCATGATTTGACCCATGATGTATATCTTTGTTTCTTTTTTAAATTTATTACTCATAAGTAACGTGCTTTTTACCTACATTTTCCATGCTGTTCATTTGAAGATTTCTGGTTTGGAATATTATGGTGATTGCTAATTATCTTATCGTTTAATATTTGCATAGCGATAATTTTGTCATAAATATTACAAAATACGATAGCATTTTATAAATGATTGAGAAGAGAGTTTACGTTGATATCTAAATTTCTCGAAATTCTTAAATATTTAAACATTTATTTATTATCATCATATTTTGGAATTATCATAAATGAAATATAAAAATCATTTAAAAAAAAAATTAAATTTGACACTTAATTTGCAATAAATTTACAAATCAGTTTTGAAAAAAATTAAATAGGGTAAGCTAACCAGTGAAGGAACACTTAAGCTTGGCTAGCCTTTTACAAAATCATATTAAGTTCAAAATTCGTAAGTTTAGTTAAATGACAGAGTCAACATATTTGTTACTAATAGCAAATTATGTAAAAAAATTGTAGAGAACTTACATAATATTGTTTTAAAGTTTTGGAGGTTCAAATAACAAGTAGTAGGAAGACCAAGCGAAGGAACGGCTCTTACCAGTGAATGAACACCCAGTAAAGGAACACTTAATTTTGTTTATTTTTTAATGCCCTTTATGAATTTATAAGCCATACAAATATTTAAAAACATGCCTATTCTTGAAATTATAACATATAAATACTTGGAAAATGTTAACTTTTTTTTTGTAATCATGAATTGAAAATTAAAGCGTCAACATATTAACACATACTGTTCATTCACTGAGAAATCTATGCTCAGTAAAGGAACATGCCTGCTCCCTCATTGATTAGAAGTTGTTTTTCGTATTTTTAACATACATTTGAGGCGGAACATCACTAAAGGTACAAGTAAAATAAAATTTATCTTTTATTTTCATTAACTTAGAAAAAAACCCAGTAAAGGAACACTTGTTCCTTTACTGGTTTTTCATCGTTTGGTGATCCAGTGAATAAAGTACTTCAGTACTTTATTATGCTATGATGCTTTAAAAAAATAAAACGTAACTTCAATAACTATATTTTGAATTCTCCTTTTCACAGTGACAAAAATAAAACTATTACATGCAATTAATTCCACTTCAAACATATAAATATAAACACTCACCTTATAATTTTTTCAAAGAAACAAGGTGTTGCAGAGATAATAACAAATTCAAAAATTTTTCCAGAGAAGTCTATTTGACCAGGTAATCCAAAACATTGCTATATGACTTCCTATTGTTTGGCAGTAAGCTATTGTTACCTATCAATCTAAAGAAAAACTTTCAAATTCTTATTTTTAAAAAATATATATGAAATGTTCCTTCACTGATTGGTTTACCCTATCTAGTCTACGTTAATTTTTTTAACTTTCTTGATTCATTCAAAATTTTAACTTTCTTGATCTTTATTAATTTTTATGTAAAACTAATATGAATTAATGAATAATGGATTTTAAAATCTGTTTCTTGGGGTTTTTTTCCATCAAAATTTCAGCGTTCATTTCATTAAATTTTAGTTATTTTACTTTTCTTAGCACACGTTACTCAGTTTTGGATTATGCATTATGAAACACATGCTTGAGAAGATTAGGACACTTGTTTAAGACCAATTTGCCAAATTTTTTAATAAAAACTTGTGGTGCGAGGATCAGTTTAAAGTATACAAAAATTGCAGAAAAAACCATTTTGAGAATAAAGCATATTAGGTTGACGAGAAAGTATTTTTCTAGTCTCTATTTCGATTTTAAAACTTTCCTACAATTTTTCAAAAAAACAGTCACCTTCGTATAATTTTTTTCTTTCCACTTTAAAGATAAAATCCTTAATTTCAATTTTCACAAAGTCTAAAAAATCTAATTTTTTGATAATTTTGAACTTCTATGGTGCTGTTACTTCCTTTTTATTCGCTTCTGACAATTTTAGTTAAATAATGTCACAGAATTAAATGCGTTACATTTTTAGAACGCATTTTTTTCTTTTTTGAACTTAATTCAAGAACAACGTGTAAGTTAGTTGTGTGCTAGTGATGGAGCATGGAATCTCTCTGCAATGGACTGGGTTTAATGTATAATTTAATTTTAAAAAAAAGCAGAAGGTGGTTATGCTGGGTCAATTAAACTAAAACTTGTGATAAAACATTCTCTAAATAACAAAATCATAGTGTGAAATAAATATAATGGGAGATGAAGATTGATGAAACTAAGAAAAAGAGGAAAAATCAATAGGCACGTACTTGTTGTGGAACCCATGTTTATCAAAAAAAAGACAATCCTCCTGAGAAGATTATGAAACTTCTCGATGTTTCTAGCTTAAATTTCTTTTTCTAATATGAAATGAATAAACTAATTTGACTTTATCTAGGTACACAAAATTTATTGTCGTGAAATTAAATAACGAGTTTAAGCACTTTAGAGAAAGAAAGAAAAACTGTTAATACCAAACTCAGCGTAATAAGTAGGTACAAAAAACACAAAAATAAATTGTTTCTGTTTTTGCTCCAAAAAGAGCACACATTATGTATTATAAAATATGCAAACAAAAATGATATTTTATAAAGTTACCTGATCCAAGATCATTGGATCAGCTCCTGCAGCGGCCAACACAGAATAGAGATATTGATTCCTTTGTTGTCCGGCTACGTGAAGGGGCGTCCGACCCATCTGAAAAACAAACAATAATTATAAGAGAAGTTTTAAAGAGAGAAAGAGAGGCCGGGTTGTCAGGGCGCTGGACTCATAGTTGTCTGAACGGGAGTTTGAATCCAGCCGTTCAAAGACTGGTAAATGGTGGTAACATATTACAGAATGGAAAAATTGTGATCATGTGTTACACAAAATTTACCTGAACAAGTGTCAAAACCTTTTTATAAAGGTTGCGTACATTAGAATGGATAGTGCTTTTTACACCTCTATAGATAATTAACGACAATTAAATACGAAAAAGAATACAATATAGAGGGAAAAATAAATATATTATTACAACATTAATTTTAAATTGTCATTCTTTAATGAACCAGTTATTCACTCTAAACAAAAAAATGATTTCTCAAAGGTATAGTTGTGGATCCACTGTCAACATATCGGTACACAAATAAAGCTTTCTGTGAGTTAAAGCATCACTTGTTTGGGCATTTCCTTTTTAACTAAATTACTGCATCATCACTTATTTGGGTACTTATTTACCAGTATGGATTGATTACGTAAAGTACTGAATTTATTTTTTTTAAAAAATCTCTCATTATTTTGGCTCTTATCTATTAAATTACGTTTATTTTTTGTACAATTGATAAGTTCGAAAAAACTAACGCTTTAAGATTTTTATTCGAAATATTGTTTATTTATGATTATAGAAGGAGCCTAACAAAAACTTAAATGACTATAAATTAAGTAATTAATTTTATAACTACTGCTTTCTATCCCCAAGTCATAGGGTTATATATATATATAACCGTCGTTGTACAGTCGAACAATTCTTTGGGTTCACGACAGCTAAAATTCATCTCCGTAATCTTGTAATTTTGAAGCCAATCCAAAGGACAAGGAAACTCCTGGATGAAGTATTGGAAGAAATCTGCCTCCATAGAGGACTTTTTGATGGACCTAACCAGCATGTGAGTTACAGGTATAGGAAAACCATGAAAACCTCCCACGGTTAGCCCCGACGACAAGGGGACTCTAACGAATGATCCGTCTACCAATGAGAATATTGTTACGTTAGTACTGTGGTCGGAGCGAGCTGGGTGTGGATTTCGCATCGACCAGCCATTCCCGAGATTCGAACCCGGTTCACCTCATTGAAAGGCAAAATTTCTATCCCCTGAGCCACTACGGCTCGTATCATAGGGTTATTTTATTTTATAACCGTCGTTGAACAGCCGACCTTATCTTGGGCTTACGACTGCAAATGTTCAACTCCTTTACCTTGTAATTTTGAACCAATCAGGAAGACAAAGAAACTCCTGGATCAGTACCCCCAGAGGTATTGATTTGTTATGGGAGCATGGAGGATTTTGTGACTCGACAGATTTAACATGCATCAGTCATTACTACACGGAAAGTCTTCGGCCGGTAGGGATCGAACCCACGATATTTTACACATGGGTCCAGTGCCCTACCAACCAGGCTATCCCGACCCATGTCACAGGGTTAGTATAGATACCTTTAATAAAATATTCCATATGTTTAAAACGATGATTAGTTAACGTTTTTGGCATATTTATAAGAAATCGTCCGCATTTCTTATAAATGTGCCAAACTTACGGATTAAGAATGTTGAAAAAAGTTAATTGAGTGTCTCACCCGGTCTTTGAGATTGAGTAGTTGAGGATATTTATCGAGGAAATAATTGATGATGTTGAGTTGATCATGGAGGACTGCTGAGTGGATGAGTGCGACTCCATCACTGTTCCTGGTACGGAGGAGTGAGTCATCGTGTTGGAGTTGCTTCTCCAGAGACTCTCTATCACCCCTCTCCACAGCATGGAAAGCAGATCCCACGCTCAACTATTCAAACACACAAATAGAACAATGCGTTAATTTTTCACAGTAGGTTCACCAAGCAAAAGGGTCGCAATTTGTTTGAATGCCTTAAACTTAGATTAAAGATTTAAGATCATGTTATTTCGATCTCAAAGAATATTTATTGAACTAAAGTTTTAATATATTGAAAAATTTACTGATTAGGTAAATATATGTTTTCATTATTTTTTTTAAAAAAAAGTTTTAACTTTAAATAAATAAATAAAACGCAAATTTGTCAAGACATTTTCTTTGGATGAAATATAAAATCAATAAATAATTCTAAATTTTAGCATATTTTCCTGAACACTAAAACCATTTTTTTCATTTATCAGCCCTGCCGCGGTGATTTGTGGCAGATCTCAAAATCAATTTCTTACTTATGCCTCTTCAGTCCGGAATGAGCATAAAGATTTTGTGCTCTTTCCGGACCCTATTGATGACATAGAAAAAGAATAAGCTTTATTTTCAAAAATAAATGTTCTGTTTTCTAAAAAAAAGAAAAGAGTTTGAAGAGGAACTGATGGAAAAAGTGAAATTCTCATTTTGTATTAAGTTTAGTTTTCCTTGAATGGCGACATAGAAAAAGAATAAGCTTTATTTTAAGAACGAAATTTTCTCTCTGAAAAAGAACTTTTCTTTCAAAAGCTTATTCTTTTTGTCATCCATAAAATTTTACTAGGTAACTTTAGGTAACTTCAGGTAGTAGGTAACACCCTAAACTCTTTTGCCAGCATTCATTTACTTCGATATTGGAGCTAAAAAAGTTGTTCTTAAGGCGATATAATATTTACCAGATGGGAGGGTAGAGTTTTGATGTACTGCCTTACGTCCTCATTCCAGGAAGTTTTTCCAACCAGATGTTGCCCGTATCCATCACTCACAAACTCTCGGATACTGTCCACATCTCCACTTTGAAACCATCCGGTTATCTTGTCCATTGTCACCTGGGGAAGACCTCCACCATTGATTCCTGAAGAAACAAAAAACACTTCGAAAATTAATAATACTTAAAACAGTTAGCGATATTTTTAAAATGCACAATTGGGTACTTGCACTTCAAGAAGAAGACCTCCCATACCCACACGTGACCTATGACGTTAGAGCCAGCAAATCTCTATCAGCAAAATGACATATCTAAGTTTCTCTTCATAAGTTAGAAAGTTAATTAACGATAAGTTAAATACAGAGCCATATTGCACATCGAATTAGTTGAAATATAATTCTTTCTCGTCTACATCTTTTACTCAACTTAGATCTGTTATTTGTTTATGAATTTCTACTGCATCCTAGACATATTTTTGTTTTATGTACCTGGCAATTTCGATGCATAATTGGTAGGTTTATGTTCCACATGGCTTCGCGCCAGTCTTTGTGTTAAGTCTCTGGGTAAATATATAGGGAAATCTTTGCAAAAGAATTTAGAATGTGTCATTTAAGAAAATTGATACTTGCCCAGCTTGGTTTACCCGAAATAGAATATAGGAAAACAGTTGCTAAAGTAAACAAATGACACGTTTCAACAACCAATCAGGATCAAGATATCCACACTGCGTCACTTGCAGGTATCCCATTGAATGCTCGATACTTCAAACTTACACAATTAAATGATTGATACTTTAAAGAACATATAATCAAATGATCAATATTTCAATAATAACTACCGGGAAGTTTTTTTGCCTTGTGCAGTGGAGGTTCCGATTTACTCCTGAGTTTCTTCTTTTGTTGTAGGTTCAATTTGTGTGGTATGGGGACTTGGTGAGTTCTGTAGTATTCGGGAGAGCGACCCTGGTTGTCACGAATTCTGGGATCTGCCCCCGCTTCCAGTAAGGTCTTGAAATAGTTAGAAGCTCCATTCGGCTCTCTGGACATAGCGGCAGCATAATGGAGAGCGGTACGACCTTCTTTGTCACGAGCATTTACTGTTTCTGGGAACCTAGGTTATACAGAAGAAAAAGGAAGCATTTTATTTAAAAAAAAACTAGGAAAACAAACTTTTATTTTAACCTATTTGCTTACGGCTGATACAATAAGGGGACCAGAATGGCTTCATCTTGCCAAGCACCGTAAGCAAAAGGTTAAAATTTTATTATTATACGTGTGAAGAAAAAAGTGAAAGAGTAAAAATAAAACTAACAATTATTATATTTGATTGCATAAAAAGACAATTTTAAGTTTCACTTTTTTACTATATTTTAAAACGTTATAAGCAGTTTATTTTCTCCAACAGTAATGTTCCTTATGACATCCAATCGATTAAGTTATTTCTTCTGGAGGGAGGGTGGGAAAAGAATGGGTAATTAATAAAAATCATTAAAATATTTTAACTTGACAAAATTGAGTTAAACTGCTAGTTGGAAGAAAATTTTTCTATTTGTTGACTGTAAAAATATTTAGTTTGTCTCAACATCAAATATTGGTCGCAACTACTTTACACCAAAGTAGGGTAATGAAATATCATGCACAACGTTTGGTTCTTGGTGTGATGAAACATCATGATCTTAAATAACATTATACAAAACACACTGTCTCGCACCTGTCTATGAGAAAAGCGAGGGTATCCCGCTTATTCATGAGGACGGCCCGATGGATTGGAGCCATGCCGAAGTGATCTTTCGCAAGGACCATGTGGTCGGTGTCCTGTAAGTGGTTCTGAAGCTCCGTGATGTCGTCGTTTGTGACGGCGATGTGGATGGCCTCGATCTTCCTCACCAACAAGGGAACCTGGTCGTTGATGTACTTCTGCAATTTCTCACTTTCACTCTTCTGAAGGGCCACCTTTTCTCCAAACCCTTCTAACACTGCATCTTCCAGCTTCTCTAAATCTTCCTCACGCACCCACCGTTTGATGTTGGCTGAGTTGATTTCCAGTCCTATACAAATAACAAATCCCTTTCAAATTACAAATATAAATAATTTTTGGAAAATTGCCTAAAAAATAGGCAAACATGTAGAGGTTACGATTCCTTATTTAAATAATGACACCCCTTTGTAATGTGAGAGATATAAAATTACTTTTCAACTTGGGTGGTGGTAACAAAGGTTGACTTCTAAAAAGAGCTTTCTTCGGCATTTTGAAGGCAGTACTTTTCTCCACATTGTTAATTTCTTTGGTCTAGATACGGAAAAGAAACATTAAGATTTAGCTCAAATTAAACGTTTCGATTTTATGGAATTGTTATAACACATTTTGAATATATATCTATGCAATTTTCAAAAAAAGGTTAATTTAGTCCGGAACAAGATACGTTTAGATCAGATATTGTATATCTTACTATATATAAAATTCTAATGATGGTGNAACACTTCCTCGAGAAGAACGAGCATCAAATTTTTGCCAGTATCATTTGCCGTAATATCATTAAACAAATTATTAAAACTACGCTCGAGGAGGTGTTGGTCCAAAATAATAATAACAACTTTTAATGTCTTTTAATCTTGTTATTGATTGTCGCCTTGCCAAACTCCCTTTTATCTGGACCACTTGCCCATTTTTACCAACTTTACCATTTTACCCTTTTTCAATTTTACTACTTTACCATCTTATTATAACTGTCTTGTTTTTAGTCTGCTTTGTCATGTTTACAGGTTTTGTTTGTTTTAAACTGTATTTTTGCTTTTTTTTTTTACTCCTGTTTTATTGTAATGTCTTTTTAGTCATGTACCTCAGATTTTATACTGTTCTTCGGCACACCTGGGCGTTTTTGCCTTCGGAGTGTGTTTACTTTTATCCTGTTGCAGATTTTAAATGCTTTACCATTTTTTAAAATTGGTTTTACATATTATGTCAGCTGGTCTGACTAATGGTTTNTTTCTGGCAAGAAAAAACAATTATTGCAAAGCAATCATCGGGGTTGGTGAGCGGTAGCGAACAGGGGGCTTTGCCCCCTAGTAGATATATATATATATTAAATATACATCGATAACTTAGATGTGGACAATTTGCGAATATTTTATAATTTTTGGCGGTAAAGAAATCTTTTGAAACTTGTGTTATAATAAAAAGTGATCGTCAATTTAAGAGATAATATAAATATATGCTTATTTAATCTTGTTATTGATTGTAGCCTTGTCAAACTCCCTTTTATCTGGACCACTTGCCCATTTTTACCAACTTTACCATTTTACCCTATTTCCATTTTACTACTTTACCATCTTATTATAACTGTTCCGTGCTCCTCACACTAATGTATTTTTACTTTAGCTATATTGATACAATATTAGAAAGCACCCCTTTTTGTGTATATAATCGTGTGAGTAGATGAAGAATAGGTACATCTTTTCTTTATTTTGTTTTCCTGCTTTTCTATATTTTTTTAAAATAACTTTTTTAAATACTTTATTTTAATTAATGTTTCTCTTTTCTTTAATCTTTATTATTTTCCATGTTTACTCTATATATTTTTAACTATATTTTTTTTATCAACAGATCACGTTTATCGATTTTCGAATGTTTTTTTCCCTCAAAGTATATTAAATCGCTTTATTATAATTTGTATCATGCATGAAAATATGAATTAGAATTGTAATTACCTCATCATTTATTGAATTTATATTTCCATTGACATCCAACGCAACAGATGCTCTTGCTGGATATGGAGACTCTGACAGTAGAATAAAAATCATAACATTTAGAAAAACTCATATTACTACAACTGTTTGCAGATTGCATATTTAAATTTCTCGTTTATATCGTTAATTATTTCAGACATTATGCATGCAGTATCCACAGAAAGTTTATAATTTAAGAATGTTTATTTCTAGAAAATCGGCAATTTATTCATATGTTGCCTTTTAAAGGAACAAAACGTATTTTAGGTCTTTATTCTTTGAATAAAAAATAAAATTATCCAAAAATTAAAATAAAAAAAACGATTTTTTTAAGGTTATTAACAAAAATTATTTGTAAATATTTTTATATGCGTTTTTAGTCGCCCCTTTACACGAAAAGTGTTACTTGAACTCTTAGAAATGACTTAATTTAAGAAGTTAAAATTTTCCTTGTTCGAAAATTTTTATTTTAAATAAATAAATAAGAAGTGTTGATGCTGAAAATTTTTTTTAGTTTCTGCATTTTTTAGAATTTAAATCAAAAATAAAACTGCTTTAGAAAACTAATGAAAAGAAAGTATTTCTGAGAGCTCAAATAATAACTTTTGATTTATAAAAGATCTTTTAAATTAGAGGAATTTCTTCAAAAAAAGTGTACCATTTTATACTTAAATTTTGAAATCAACATTCACTAACATCTTAAAAACATAAATATATTTAAAAAATGGTGATATTTTATTATTGTACAGTTCCTTACATAAACACGCAAATGAAAAAAGGGATATGAAATGTTTATATAGTGTTACGAGTTTCTGCCTGACCAAAAGAATGCGTTGTAATCACTCACAATAACTCTGTAATCACTTATGTGGCAGGCAATGGATTAAACTGGGTAGCTTATTGGTGAGCCCTATTTCGTACCATTTATTGTTTATTAAATTTGCTTGTTATTAAATATGATTTATTTATTCAATGCACTCAATCGCCACTGAATCATTCTGCAACGTATATAGTCGCTATCATTGTTATAAAGCTTCCTTTCTGTGACACTATAAACATTTTTTACGCTTGTTTTTTTATTGAGTTCATTGCTAAAAGAGTCATAGAAGGTACTACGTAATTACTGCCCTCAATATCTATTTCCACAATACTTGTCAAAAGTGAAATAAAAATACACATTAGGGATTGCAGAATAAGGTCTGATAATACCAGAATAAACAGCAACTAAACAGAAATCTACCGATATACTAGTAAGGAAGTCGGAATGAGGGATATTGAAATCAGAAAAATGCTTGATGAAATGTTTCTATGAATCGCCTTTCAACTTTTCTCTATTCATTTGATTTTTTTTAAAGCCGTCGTTGTACAGCCGACTCAATTTTGGGGTTTGCGACTTCTAATGCTCAATGCTTTGCAATTTTGAACCCGATCCAGAAGGCAAGGGAACTCTTGGATCAAGTATTGGGAGAAATTTGCTTTCGTGGAGGACTTTTTGGTTGAACTAACCCGCATTTGCGTTACATAGAGAGGAGGACTACGAGAACCTCCCACGGTTAGCCTGATGTCAAGGAGACTCTAACATCATCAAGGAGACGTCATCCGTCTACCACTGAGGATATTTCAGGACAGCACTGTGATTGGTGCAAGCCGAATACGGAATTTGCATCAACCAGCCATCGCTGGGATTCGAACCCGATTCACCTCATTGGGAGGCGAACGCTTTATCCCCTCAGAAATCGCGGAACTTTATCTATTCATTTTTTTTTACTTTATTTTATAACCGACGTTGAACAGCAGACCCATTTTATTTTGAGCTTACGACTACTAATGTTCTACTCTGTAGCCTTGTAATTTTGAACCCAATTCAGAAGACAAGATAACTCCTGGATCAGTACCCCCAGAGGTTGGACTTGTTATGGAGGACTTTGTGACTAGACAGATTTAACTTGCACCAGTGACCATTTACTACGCGGGGAGTCACGGTAAGAAGCCCAGTGGAGATCGTCCTGGGAGTTTTCGTCTGGCGTGGATCGAACCCACGACCTATTGAACATGGGCCCAGTTCCCTACCAACTAGGCTATACTGGCCTTTACTCTAATCATTGTAGCCATCAAACAGGTTTTGATCATTTCAGCTCCATGTTCTTCTCCCCCGATTTGTTATTTCGATAACGCTTGTATTTTTTCCTCTCCTTATTATTGGTTAATTTAAGACCCTTAATTTGTGTATTTTTTGACAAGGATTTAAAAAAAATCCGTATTAAATGCAGTTATTTAGAGAATCACCCTTCTTCTTACTTCTTTTAGGAGAAGCTGCTTTAAGTCGACTGGCGTTGTTGGCCATGTAGTTGGCGTTGGTCCTCTGACTCTGCTTAATCATTTGCTCCAGATGGAGATGCTCAGGAAACTGTAAGTAATATTCAGCTGTTTTGCCTCGCTAGACAAACAAACAAATCATAGTTAGAATGAAACAAAATTCAAATAGAGGTTTCCAAAACGAATTGCATGCAAATGTATTGGTAGAAAAAAATTTATAGAATTCAGAAGAATTTAGGCTTGCGTCTATTATAAATTTTTCCATAGGGTTAACTTTTTCTGGAAGTGTATGTTTGTATGTGGGGTGAAAAGGTTAGTAATCAAGCTAAAAAAACTTATCCATTAATTTGGAGAGAAGCAATCTTGGATAAAGATTTCAAGTTTTAAGCAATTTATAGGTGCTTATTTTAACAAATGCAGTAATTCTCGTTATTAGACGTGCTGTAATTAAATAGTTAAACGCGCTTATTTCATTGTCTGTTTGGTACTTTTACTGCCATATTTCGAGTGTATGCCGATAGCTTGTATTAACACAATAGATTTCAAGGAAGCAAGAATATATTCATGTTCCTGTCTCTCCCTATTATTGTTTGAAATAAAAGAATATTAATTTTAAAAACCATAACGCATTTTCAAATCAGAATATTTCATTTTGATTTTATGCATTTCACACTTTAATGACCACCTTTTTCAGCTGATCTAAAAATTACCAAAGATTTGAATATATATATAGATAAATATATATATATATATAAATGAATGTCTGTGTGTGTCCTTTATAGACTCCTAAACCATCTGACCGAAAGCTATGAAATTTGGCATACAGATAGTTATTTTACTGTCGCGAGTTAGGTTACTGTCGACACTATAACATTCAAACCGCTCGAGTGGGGTGAGCGAAAAACGAAATGGAATTTTTTGAATTGTTAAGCGTTAGCCACTTTTAAATTTCACGATTCAATTTTTCACATATTTTAAAGATAACATCAGCGATAACTGATAGCTTATAGACGTATTCGATCAAAAAGTAGTTTATTGCACTATTATATATTCTATTATATTATATATTCTATAAACTATTTTATATTCGCAATGTCAGATAAATTCAATGAACACTACTTGGTAGCACACGTGGTCTACGTCAACCAGCGGTAAAACCAGCGGTAATGGAATATAATAGAATGTATTCAAAAGCAAAATTAATGGAAAAGTGGTAGGGGAGAGTCGAACAAAACGGGATACATCGCCTGGGGACCAGACTATTGAAGCTATCTAGTGGACAACGACAGAAACGTGTTATTCGACCGTGATTATTTTATTCTCAGTGCGTCCCGCTTCGAGATCACTATTTGATAGAAAGTTATAAGTCTCAGAACTTTTTTACTCTATTTTTTTTGCTCTTTTCTACATTTACGCGCGTTGTTTTTTTACATTGTACTGTGTACATATATGGGAATAAAATTCCGGTGAGTATTAAATTTAATTAACCATTTATTTACCAATATTTTTATGTGCAGTCTATCTAATTTTCTTTTCACATTTACGCAGCAACCATGTTTGTTTCAAAAAGTGACGGAGTCGGACAAAACGGGACACTTGTGAGTTGGATAAAACGGGATAGAGTTTTTCATGTCCCGTTTTATCCACCTATTTATTTATTGGATTATTACATTTTAAAATAGCCATATATTAATGTAGGCCTAGGCTTTTTAAACAACTTATTTATATTAACTATATATATTTTTTGAATAATTTAGTCTCTTTATATAGTAATGCAAAATTTGTTTATTAACGTTCATTATTAAGCATTTTATTTTCGACTCTAGGATTTCACATCTTTCTTTAGAACTAATTGTAATGTATTTCTCTGATGAAGACTTTTTTATACATAAACAATTATTATACATAAACAATTATTTATATATTTGCATTATTTATTATTTTATCTTTATATATATGCAAAAAATTAAACATTGTAAACCCTATCCCGTTTTATCCAACCCAGGTATGCTAAAACGGGATATGTAAGAGTTTGGAAATAAATTTTTTTTTCTACTTCACAGTCATTAAAATTAGTTGAAAATATGTTTTTTGTGTGCTTCAATAAATGTTGTAGCTACAAAAAAAATAATGTATGGTTTTCCTTAACAGATATTCGGTAGTAAATAAAAACAATAATGGTATCCCGTTTTGTCCAACTCTCCCCTACTGGTTCACTTAGGAAAAACTTAAAAATCCGACACCATTGAGGCTTAATTACGCCAATAATGCTTAATTAATTAAGGTAATATATGCATATTGAAATAAAAGAAATTAGCTATATACTAGAAAGAAAAATAAATGGAACAAAGGTATTTATTTGTCTAGAAGAACAGTAAGAAGTCGTCTTATTATCATTAACGACATTAATGCTTAATTAATGTTGGTAATATGTATTAATTGAAATAAGAAAAAGTAACTTCTGAACTCAAAAGTAATAGAAAAGATACTTATTCCCGCTGTCGGTAACCATAAAAAACCTGCATAATATTACTGACACTAATATTCAATTACTATTGATAATGTGCATTAACTAAAATACAATAAAATAAGCTATAAGCTTAAAAAGCCAAGCTCGTGGAAGAAAGATTAATGGAAATTCATTTAAGAAAACAGAAAAAAAATCGCCATTCACACATGACACTTAATTCACATGTATCACTGACGGCAATATGTACTACTGGTATTATGGTAATTACTGAATTGGTTTTGTAAAGAATTCTACATTGGGTTTTCCGTAGTTTCAGAAAATATTTTTTCCAGTGGTAGCTAAGATAGTGTATTAATATTTTAATAAATTAGAATTGAAAGAACTTTTTTCCTCCACAATTTATAAATATTTTAACAGTAAATAAAAAGTTAGATTAATAAATGATCATGCTCCAAAATCCATATGAAGTTCTAATTTTAAAAAAAAATCGGTTGTACTTGGCTGCCAGACAAATCTATATAAACTCAAGTGTTGAAGGGTTATGCAATAAGTACCAACTATACTTATATAGGTATAAAATATTATGCTGATATATTTGGTGATTATTAAAACTGCACCAATCAGTTTTAATACGATACTTTGGAATTAAGTGTTTTACGGCTCCGCGAAATGGATGTGTACGTGAGAAAATCACTTATTAGTGGTAAATTTTAACTATCATGAATTGACAGTGAGCAATAGCATCATGCCAAGCAATGCTAAATGCATGTTATCTTTATTCCAATGGTACGAACTGCAAACAAAGAGCTTTGCGCTTACTTCAATAACCTATATCCACTGAAGATTACAACATGTAACACTAAATTTTAAAAAATTGAAATTATTAGATATATTAATTGAAAAGAACCAGGTCAGTGACATTTTATTACCAATTTATTAGAAAGTGGGATTAATAATTCTTTGCTTTAATTTATTTACCACTGCCTAGTTTGAAATAAAAATCATGCAGAGGTACTAAAAACTAATACGGATGAGTTATGTTAAGATATTGAAACAAAAACAGTTATGTTGCATTAAACATACCCATATTGTTATTTTCTCTAATTCATTAATTCCCCTAAAAATGTCATTCACCTGGTTCTTCCATCAATCTCTTTAATTGTGTCGGTATATGCCTTTCAGAATTGAGCATGATTGCATTGTGTTTCTCTGTACTGACTTATTGATTCTTTTCTTCTTTTTATTCACCAAGTGCGAAGAATGGGTAGTAATCAATAAAAAGAACGGAATGATATAAAAATGTACTATTTTTGCGACTGAGGATTTAATTCATTCTACATGTATTCATAGCACTGTGTCATTCATTTTCATCAAGTTTTAAATTTAATTAAAAATATTCGTTTACAAATGGGACTGCTAAAAGGGAAATCTATCAAACAATACTTTTAAAATAAACGGCGAAATTATAATTAAATTTGAAGCTTGATCAGAATAATAATTTTTTTAAAAAGTAGAACGCAGAAAATAACACACTTTTATCTCACTTGACTTTCTCTAAATTCATTTTCGAATCATCAGTCATTTTTAAGACATCAGAGATGATTTCTAGTGAAATTTGAATGGATTTTCAGCAGTGGCTTCAGTGAGAAAAAAAAATGTTAAAGCATTCACTTACATAATCTAGAGCTAATGGATTGGCACTTAAGGCAACCAGCAGGTTATAAATCTCGTGATTGTCTCTCAGAGCAGCAGCATAATGAAGAGGTGTACGACCTTCCTACAACAGGAAAATACATTTCAACAAAGAGAATGTCTTTCACAAAATACCAATTTTGTACCTGAACTTGAAGCATACTTATTTATGTGGAATATTCGGTTTGGCCACTAATTCTAATTTATGACTGGTTCATCCTATTAAATTCCTTTAACACATTTTTGTAAAATTCATTTTTACGATTTATTTTAATTTTTATAGGTATAGTAGTGTCATTCCTTACTTTACAAAGTATAACATTGAGCTAAAAAGTTTTTTCTAACTCACAATCTCAATAATAGAAGTTAGGGGGCGAATCTGCACCATAATCTTCAGGAATCCATACTTATCTGCGTACTCAACCCAATTAGACAGAGATTAACTTTTGTACAAAATTCCGCATAATCTAACATACATGTGGCAAAGTGGTGGGGATAAAGTGCCCGACTCCCAATGAGGTGAATGCCTGGTTGATTCGAATTTTGCACGTGGCTCGCACCGACCACAGTGATGACGTAAAATAACATCAGTGGTGCACGGATCATAGGTTAGAGTCCCCTTGCCCACTGGCTAACCGTGAGAGGCTTACGTGGTTTTCCCTTTCGTGTAACGCAAATGCGGGTTAGTTCCATCAAAAAGTCCTCCACGAAGACAAATTTCTCCCGATATTTGATACAGTAGCTCCCTTGTCTTCTGAGTCGTGTTCAAAATCACAAGAGTACGGCGTTGATCATCGATAGCTGTAAACTCAAAATTGGGTCGTCTGCAACGACGGTTACAAAATAGAATAAAATAAATACCTATACAATTAAGTCTAATCAAGTAACCGAAGGGTAAAAAATAACGTTTCGTCGGCGTTCTTTCAATTTAGCTTTTTAATTTTTATTCTAAACAAGTTAAGAAAATTTTTAAAAGGGAGGTTTTCCACTATTTGTGTGTTTCCTTTATAAAAATAAAAGTAAAATTTAGATTAGAAAAAAAGTTTGCGAATGCGATAATAATAATCTGCAGTGCCCGTTGCCACGCTGGAGGGTTTCTGCTACCGGTCGCACAACCCATTAACTCAATTGCTATACATGTCAACGACTCTAAGTTCCAAATTTTATTGAATGTATAAGTTTAAGCCTTAATGTCACAGGTGCATTATAATTTGATTCTTATAAATTGTAAAAGTTCTAGCAAATAGTATTTCTTTTCCAAATGCCGAAACATATGAATTCTTACGAATTTAAATAGGCAGATCAGATACTTATCATTATAAATGAAATATAGGAGTAACTCATCAATTTTTAATGAGAAGTAGAACGTTAAGTAGGCTTTTTTTTTCAAATGTCGAAACATGGATTTTTCCGAATTTAAATAAGCACACCACATAGTTTTCATTATAGATGAAAATCTAGGAATAACTCATCAGTGTCTAATGAGAAGAAGTAAAACGTTAAGTAGACTTTTATCCCACTTATTACTAAAGAAGAAATAAATTAGTGTTGCGATGCCCAGAAAAGGGACAATAATGTCAGATACTGTGACCAAAGATGCGATGGAATAATGAACACAGAAAGCGATGTCTCACCAAGTCCTTGGCGTCTTTTGAGAGAGGGAAATTGGTGGCGATGTATTCGACGACTTCCTTGTGTCCATACATGACGGCTTTGTGGAGGGGTGTCGCGCCCAAGGGATCCCGAGACAGTGCCAATTTCTTCCTGTCCAGAAGAGTTTGAACATCGCGAAGGCGACCTCTCGTCACTGCTCGGTGGATCTCATAAATTCTTTCCTAGAATACGAAACATAAATTATTCTTGATTCATAAGAAAAATATTAATTGCTGTGACCAGGGAATGATCGTACCATGTAGACGGGAACCATTCGGATGAAATCTTTTACAATGGGATTTGTTGCTGATTCTCCCAACAATCGATCCCCGTGACCCTGTAGTACGAGTTCCTCCAGTTGCTCGAGGCTGCCATTCACAATCATCTCTCGTATCTGCGTTCTCGAACCCACAACTTCTGCAAGAATGGAGAAAAAAAATTAAACGAAATCAATAGTAGATAGGTAGGTACTTTATTTAGAATGAGAGTTTTGCAATGGGCTATTGGCGACGGTCTGGGAAACATCCCGGAGAATGATCCCAAGCCATGCCATCGCAATTTTATATCCTCTGTAAAGGTGATGGCTTCCTTTACTTTGGTAGCTCGACGACCTGCGCTGGAAGTCGAGCGCTTTATGGTAGAACAATTTAACGAGGACCGATACCTTGCACCCTCGGTCTCTACCTAGGTTGAACAAAGCGGTCACCCACCCGCTTATTGACCGCAACTACTGATGCTTGACTTCGGTGTTTCACTGGAAACCGAGTCTTCACTATCAGTCCACTACGGGACCTAAATCAATAGAGTCACATTGCTATAAAACAATAAAGTCACTAATTCTAAAGTTTTTCGCTTATTTATGAATAAAAAGCAGCCAACACGAAATATGAAAAATCCTTTTAGTTCACCATTCAATCAACTATTTTATGCATATTATTAAACAGAACATAAAATAGTCCCTCTCTTAGGGATTTATAAGAGGTTTCATTATAATAAATTAGAAATAAGATTCAATAAAAAAAATCTGTGTTACAAAACTAATAACTGTAAGTCAAAAGATTGCAACATTTCTTATTTTAAAAAAAAAGACTAAATTGGCTTTTTAAGAATTTTGATGTGTTTGTTATTGTCATTGAAGATGCATTGTGAAGTAAACATTACTAACACATTTACATGGGAGCACAACTTAGATACTCCTCCATCAATCAGAAAAGAAAGAAAAACATTTCTTGTTCGTTTTTCCCTTTCGAGTGAAAAGTCTAGCCGTTCTCCTTGCCATACGTTTTATTTTTTCCTTTTTATAGCTCCGAATCTCACTAGATCAATTACTAATTAAGTTAATCATATTCTTGAACAACATATAGGTTGAAAAATGAAGGTGTCAATATGTAACAGTAAGATAAAATAAATATTATTTATTTTAAGTGAATGTTCTATATGTGTAGAACTTGGAACATTTTTAATATTGGAAGCACCAGTTTGAAGCTGACATATATTATATATAAACAGACAAGGAAGTTAATTAAAAGGTTATTTTACTTGCAGAGCGTGGTCCTTCCACCTGATTTCCACCCATGTGCTGGAAGTGTTTTACAATGTTTTCGTTGACTTTCGGTGGAGGTTTGTCGTTACCCTCTCTCAGGGCTTCCAGATCCATCTCATCCTGAGCGTGCATGTAGTACTCAGGACGATTACCGTACTGAAAATACAAAAATACCCATCATTAGATTGGTCTGTTTTTTTAGTTCAGATTAGTATTTCTGTTATGCTAGTTTATTTAGTTCATTAAATTTTATTTATTGTACGTAAATTAAAAAATATGGGAAACTTCTGTACCCTATATTTACCGTATCCTATTTCTATTTATAAGTGGAAAGTTTTCTTGAAAAAATATTTAAAAAAAAAAGCTTTAATTTTTTATCTTTTTGCATGGTGCTATTGTAAATATGGATCATACGGTTAACTGTTAATATCAAAAATTAGTTTTTTATTTTATAGATTAGGAAAGGCGATCGCCCATAAAAATTATGGCTTGTTATTTAAAGAAATTATAACTTATGTTAGCAGTGCATTTCGAAGCGTTTTAGCCAAAGGAAATAAAAAAAAGTCACAATTTAAGTACCTAACTCTTGAGGTAAATCTATAATATTAAACTATATACAATATACTATCTTGCATCAAAGAATTAGCTAGATTTTAGAACAAATAAATAACTTATGTATTCTACTATTTAAGTTTTTTAACAAAAAGCCGAAATATTTCCACCTATATAATCAAAATCAGTAAATCATTTCCAGTTTTCTCAAAATTTTTACAAACACTTTTCCTTTTTACGAAATTGTTGTTTTTCTTGATGTTTAGCTTTTCTGAGCTAGTATAGAGATCGCTAGTTGAGGATATGCTAAATTTGAATAAATAGTCATAAACAACTGTTGCATCAATTATGAGCATATTATTCGCAAAAAGAAAGCTTTATACCATGTGGCGATAGAGTCATAAAAACATCTTAATAAAGAAAAACGTTGAACAGATTTTAAGATAACACACTCACGATTTGAATTTTATAAAAGAAGATGGGTTACTTGATTTACATTGAACTAGACTTTTAGATTTTTGAATATAAAAATTGACAATTATATTTCATATCTAAATCTATTATTACATACGTAACTAAGTTATGTATTCAAATTAATCATGTCTTATAAGACATACATTCAAATTAATACTTGACTAATTAATGCAAGCATTAATCTTATTACACGAATATATATATATATATATATCCAAAGCAAATAAGGGTAGGATAAACATTGTACTACGCATAATGAAGCAAAACAACGTGAATAAAACAAAAATGAATTTATATGTGCTTTATTCTCGCAGTTTTGATTTATAATGCATGCATTAATCTTAATATATGCTATCTAGAAATGCATGTATTAATTATAATACACCTTGATTAATACATATTTTCATACCTTGCATCTTATGATGCCAGTAGACGAAATATAAAGCATGAAATATAATTGAATGAATTTTAATGAATATAATCATTTAAAATAAAATAAAAATAAAAAAAAAATTATTTTGACCAGTCCTTTCTTATGTAATACACATTTTGTGGTGTTATTTTTGGCAAGTAATTGTTGAACAGTAACGTCACAGTTTATTTTTTATACATTTTTTCCCAACAATCAGCAAATGAAGAAATAAAGTACATAACCAAAAATATATATATATATATAATTCTAATCTCCATGTATTGTGTCTGAGAGCTTTTATGCATATTTTGTTCTCTATAAGCTTTCTCAATAATATGAGACCACTTAAAACGAGAGAGGAAAAAAAATGAGAAGTGAGCCGCACCCATTTTGCTAATGGAAATAACATTCTAAAATTAATCCTTTTCGTTTCTTTGCTCTCTCTTTTGGGAATCACGCGAATTGTCGTCTGCACTGAATTTGCATTTAGCCAACCCCCGCTCTGTTAATTCATTACAGTGAGAGTTTCGTGTGATATACATCCCATCTCCATAAAAATATTTTTATTTTTTAAAGATAAAATTTAAAAAGTCATCATTGAATTACATTAATTCATAATAGCATTCTATTTGAATATCTGAACTTTTTACTATAAGCTTAAATGTTTGAGCGAATTGATTTATTATATAACGGTATGCTTATCAAAAATTTAATGATCAACGTGGGATCTGTTCGCGGCCCCTGGTAACTCATCAGTATTCTGCTCTAATAAAAAGAGGTCACTCAGGTAATAATATCTGGTAATAAAAGTAATAGTTATTAAATTAAATTAGACTTAGTTAAAAATCATTTTGCTCTTTTATTTCTATATTCTTTAAGCACTTGCTCCAGATTTGCGCATATTTGGTTATTGATGACAACCCTATTTTCTTGAAATCACGTGACTTTTGACAAAACTTATTCCTCACTAATGTCTCCATTCAGTTTATTCTAGAAGTTAGCTGCCTGATAGGTAAATATTACTGTAAAATGTAGTGGTCACAAACTATTGTAGTGTTCTAGATTGATCTCAATAAATAACAGTGATTTTTTTTACGGAGCAATAACTGTTCACGAACCTTATAATTAAAGCATAAATATTTGCCTCACTCCTGTTCTTTCATGACTGAATATGGAGGTTAATTTTGTTCCTTGCAAAAAAAATTCTGTTACGTTCTGTACGCATCTGTTACGTTCGTAAAAAAACGGATTAAACCTTTATCTAAGCTTCAAAGAGTGACGCAAATGTTTACAATGATAACGGAAGAGTTTCTAATTATCTTGCGTCGTCTATAGAAGGCCATGACAGCTTTCATTTTATCAACCACGTGATGACCTGAACACCAATATTTTTTTACTCAAGTTTCAAACCCTTTTCATTGCAGGATGGCAAATAACAGTGCCCAAGTAGGTTCCAAGGAACAGGATGATTTTGTTCCTTGCCAAGAATCTTTCTGTTACGTTCTGTACGCATCTGTTACGTTCGTAACAGAACAGATTAAACCTTTTTCTTAGCATCAAAGAGTGACGCAAATGTTTACAGTGATAACGGAAGAGTTTCTAATTGTCTTGCGTCGTCTATAGAAAGCCATGACAGCTTTCATTTTATCCACCACGTGATGTGATGACCTGAACACCAATATTTTTTAATTCAATTCCCATATGTAAATTCTCTTTCACGAGTAAATATTTAATGCCCTTTTTTTAAGTAAGATTTTCCTTAAATTATTTTGCATTCATAATTTTTTTTTGTGCCTATTCTTTAAATAAGATTTTTTTTTGGCTCAGTAAACAAACGAGCTAAAGAGAAAACTACTCACGACGTCTGTGGCTTTGACGTCTGCTCCGTGATCGAGAAGCATCTTGTAAATGTCACCTCCATCAGAGAGGACTGCCGCGTAATGCAGCGGAGTTCGTCCACGCTGAAAAAAACAATGAAAAAAGTTTTCTTTCCCATTCAAATTTACTTAACATACATATCGGAAATATTAGTTAATATTACATGCTATGCCTTATGAATAACATAAATCAGGCGTGGCCACTTTTTGGGGGGGAAATGAGCAATTCGGAAGAAAAGAAAATATGTGGGCCACTTCCAGATTTTCCAACATACTGAAAGTACACAGAAAATTTTTGAAATGATTATGATATTTTTATGTAAGCAGCACATTTTTTCTTGTAAATATGAATGAGCACTCCGGTAGCGCAGTCAGTAAAAGCTTCACTCACCAGTGAGCGAGTTTGATCCCGACAGCCGACTAAACAACGGTGTTCGTACGCAGCAAGGTAGATGTAAAATCTGTGCTATTTGGAAGTCTTGTAATCTATTGGGGTGGGAAAGCTTGGAGAAAGGGAAACCAGCTCAGGCGCATCCTCGTCGTCTGTCTCGAGGTTCAAAATTATGTGGCATTCCTGCTTAAAAGATAGAGCCTGGTAAAACTGAGCTTGGTGCTGGGTTATCGTTGGATGATGAGCATGTAAATCTATGTAAATAAGATTTTAAGTAAAATACAGAATGTTTAAAATTAAACTAATGGTACCTAGAAGCTCGTAGCTTCGGTTCTATTGAACGGATCAATACGTCACATATTATTTGGATATAAAACATTATATATTATTTGGATTACGGTCGAAAGTTTGCATCGAAAAATAAGTTCAAATTTTCGCCATCAGATGGTGCTTTAACGTAGTAAAAAGCAAAATAAATGCCCGAAATTAAAATCTAGGAACCCACAATCTAGGAAATATGATCCCTACAGTTTAGGCAGGAGAGCAGTCGAAGGTTCGGACCTCTCTATGCTAATATATTTTTCTACGTGTTTTGCTAGTTATCAGGATAGTCAAAAAATTTATGCACTTAATTAAAAAAAAATTCGCTGTATTCAAAGATAATTGGATATAAAAATAATTAGTAAATTATTTTTTAATTATTTAATAATGAACTGTAAGTATATAGGCTTATATATTATTTTGAAGAATGTAATTTTAAATGACAAATTGATCTCAAAATTTGAATGAAAAATTAATCTCAAAATTTGAATGAAAAATTAATTTCAAAATTTGAATGAAATTGTTCTAACAGTTTCTAAGCTATTAAGTTTTAAAAAAAGTCGTATATTTAAAATTTAATTTTCTCGAGAACTACACTATTGATTTCGTTCAAATTTTCTTTTTTTTTGTCATTTAAAATTAACATTCTTCAAAATAAATCTTCAAGCTTGCATACCTTACAATTTAAAATTATATCGATTATTGTCAAATGAATTAATAAAATTAAAAAATAATTATTCAAAATTATTTTTTGCATGAAATTTTCTCTGTAAGGAAATATTTTATAATGGTACGTACATAATATGTAAGATAAAGAAAAAAAATCACTATTTTTTTAAAAAGAAAAAACGCTAGTATATACTTAAACCCAATTTGTGAAATGTCACTTTGAATTAGATAGTTTCAAAGCCCATCGACTTGGGGCAACACCTCCTAGAAGAAATTTGGCCCTCAACACCGATCCATTTAGTTGTCCGACGTAACGAACTTAAACTGTGCAGTGGATGAAAAATAAGCAAAAAGGTCACTACGTTCGAGTTACTAAGCTGCGCAGTGGTGGTTATTACGAAATGTGTCATTACGTTTGGACTACTAAAGGATTAAATTTTCTTGTTCACGGTAAAAGATGCTGAAGCCTTTGTTAGGATTTTCTGCCTGACCAAAAGAGGTCGTTGTAATCACTCACAATACTAATTCTGTAATCACTTATGTGGCTGATCATGGATTGAACTGGATGGCTTATTGGAAAGCCGTATTTCATACCATTTATTGTTTATTAAATTTATTTGTTATTAAATATGGTTTTTTTATTCAATGCATCCATTCGCCACTGAATCATTCTGCAACAGCCTTTTCACTAGGTGTTGTTGTTTGAGTATTGAACTGTAGTTCAATACTGTAAGATCAGAATGGCTCTGTATGGCCAATACTGTAAGATCAGAATGATAAAGAATAGACATACAACTGGAACGGTTAAAGAGCTTTGGTAGCTGGGAGTAAACCACCAACCACTTCTTAGCTTAACCACATTTCACACCTAAAATATCCTTTAAAAGGAAGAAGATGTTAATTACTCATGGTGTATTACTTTTATTTCTATAATGCTCATTCATCATCCACTATTCCACGCTCTTTTATTGTGGGACATGATTCCATGCATGGTGGTGTGCAAAAAAAAAGTAGTGGTGCAAAGAGTGACTTACGTGATCTCGTGCATGTACCACAGATGGATATCTGTCGAGTAGATAATCGATGACTGGTTTTTGAGAGAAGAGAACGGCCTTGTGCATGGGGCTGGCCCCTAGGTGATCCCTACAAAAGGCCAGCTTCTTGCGGTCGATCAGGTGCTGCACATCGCGCAGACTGCCAGTGCTGACAGCCTTGTGAATCTCATCGATTTTGCTCTAGAAAAAATTAAATCACATTGTATGAACCTGACCCGATTGATGATATTTTTGACCTTCACAATATGTTGTGAACACATATGTTAACAATATGAAGTTGTTAGCTAAATGTTCACAATATGAAGTTGTATTAAAATATTTACATTAAAAATTGTAAATCAATTGGCATGCGTTTCACTTAAACTTTTTTTACTGTGTAGTACTACTATACTTAAGTTTGTGGACCAAGAATATTTTTTTAATCAATTTTATAATCCTTTGTCACATGAAAATATAGGAATTGTTTTGTATTTACAACAGTGTTTTTTAAAAAAGAATTAAGTAGAAACTTTAATCATACTCCATTCAGAATACATACATAAAAAAAGTTGTTTTTTTAGAGACATTATACAGTCAAACAGCGCTATAGTGAACACGGTTTATAGTGAACTCTCGGATTTAGTGAACGAAATGTTCACTCCCGTGACTTGCTTCACACATATATTTTTTTGAGGACGTAGTGAACCAAAATAAGAGAGGAAATTGGGTATTTTTAAACTTTTTTTCTATCTTCGACTCATTTTTCTCTTCATTTTCTGGAAATTTTGAAATTTCTACCGATTATACCGATTTTTAAAATATCCGATTTATATACCGATTTTTAAAATCATCTATAGAGGGGAATGTAGCTGTAAGCATTTTTTCTTGTTTGCTTCTTCTATCTCAATTTCCCATCTCTAAATAAGGGCCATCCCTAAATTTTTTGTACGCAAGACGAAGAGTAATAAAAAATTAAATTTAACACATTTTTTGTTACTGCTTATTGTTTTTTAGTCATTTTTGTATTTCATTTTATTGATCATTTATTTGAATAATGTGTCATAAAAGGGAGCAGTTCGGAACAATTAGTTAAAATTGTTTGAGGTATGGATATAGTGAACAACTCCCGGTTATAGTGAACCCAAATTTCAGTCCCTTGAAGGTTCACTATATCGGGGTTTCACTGTATTAGGATAGTAAAAGATCTCTAAATTAAATAATTGAATAAAATTTTTACCTTTTCTTCCTCTCCCATCCAATCGGAGGAAAAATATAAAGCACGTTTCTTTGTAGACAGCATTTCGCTTATAATCTGTTCCCAGAATATGCTGTAAGCACATTACTTTAAGTTGCGGTCACAGCTAAATGAAGAAAATCGGCAGGAGCAACCGAACGACGGCCGTTCATATTTTCCTGAAGGGACATCGATTTTCCACAAGTTGAACAAGTGTGGCATAACAATATGAAATTAACACACACACAAGTCAAAAGTCGAACAAATAAGAAAGTTGCCTTTATTCTAGCCCTCTTTTGTTCTCCAGATTAATAAAGAATAAATCACCACCAAAGCAACACGTGACTTGAGGGTAGGTGGGGTTCCTGGCATCACGCAACACTCGAGCATTACATTTAAAAAATAATAAATAAATAACTGCGAGGGAGGAGTACTAAGTCAGCGGGTAAATTCACGCGATAATTTTTGGAAGTAGGGCGAACCGTTTTCTTCTAACAATCCTGAAAGCCGCACATTTTCAGGTCGGAAGCTGTGTTTGGTTTTATCGAGACATTTGCTTCCGTGAATTCAAAGTGCGTTGACCACTCATAGAATAATTTCAGAAATTAGAATCAAAAAAAGTTAAAACATCGCATGATGCGAGTTCTCTTAGTGACGGAATGTCCCATGTGAGTCGATGAGGTTTATGGGATAGATCACAGGGAATAGAACGAGGTTAGCCAGCTTCGAATACCACAATAGGAAAGAATCGACATGCTTGATTTTATTTTTATCCCACCCGTGGTCCTTTAACTTTGGGGATATCTATCAAACTGATCACTACAACATGGGAACAGTATACTAATTGTTTTGCCATAATCTAAGAATGAGACGCAAATAATAGAACCAACTCCAGAAAGAAAACACCTTGGCGATAATTATAACCGTAGTTGAACAGCCAACCCAAATTTGGGTTTACGACTACTAATGTTCAACTCCGTAGCCTTGGTAATTTTGAACCAATCCAGAAGACAAGGAAACTCCTGGATCAGTACCCCCAGAGGTATTGATTTGTGATGGGAACATGGAGGATTTTGCGACTCGACAGATTCAACTTGCATCAGTCACCATTTACTGCACGGGGAGTCTTTGGCAGGCTGGGATCAAACCCACGAAATCTTGGACATGGACCCAGTGCCATACCAATCAGGCTATCCCGGCCTTAGCATGCTTGATTGGGGTGATGGACCCGTCATCCGAATGGTTAAGCAACGTAAATATATAAAAAGTCTTTTAGGCAAACTTTGCCAGTTATTGCCAAGGTGAGCCGCGATGGGGTGTAGGGGATAGGGTGTTCGCCTTCCAATGAGGCGAACCGGGTTCGAATTCCTGCGATGGCTGTTCGATACGAATTCCTCATCTGGATTGCACCGGNAAAACAGGCTCATTTACCCCATTCCTTGATCAAGAAGTTATTTTCTTCTAGATCTGGTTTTCAATTTCAAGGATACAGAATTCTGGTGATAAAATAAGATGTGGTTTGAGCATTTATTAAATACTTATCAATATAGAAAATATACATAAAATACTAAAGGAATAAACAAAGTAGAGAATAATATGAAATAAGAAAATAAATAAAATTAAGAATAAAGAAAAAATACTTAAAATAAAATCTTCAAAACTATTTACTATTATATGTCCTATATTCAAAAGAAAAAAATTAAAAAAGAAAAAAATTTAATCGCTTTATTAAGATCACTGGTTATCTATTGGTCAAAATCCATTTCTGGTTTGACTCCGTTAAACGCCACAACATTTCAAATCATGGGTTTCAAAAATTGTCTCAATTGATGTTTGTCATCGGATTGGTTTTCATATCCTGCCTATGTACGTGTTTCAAGAAGTCACAGAATACTTTTCCTTTTACAGTATTCATATTTATATTAAAATCACCGTCAAGACAGTAATTGTAAGTCAATAATAAAATGAATATAGAAATACATTAAGAATGACTGCTGGTGAAAATAAAAAATTAATTCTAAAAAAAAAATTATCAAACAGCAACGGTCTCCATAGCAACGCGTGCAATGACGACTCATGCGCACTGTTTACTATTACTCTTGAAGACAGTTTAAAAGTGTGCTGACATCCAAATAAAGTGTGCACGCTATCAAACTCAAAATAAGACCCATTTTGCCAATGGGCAAAACAAAACAAAAACTTAAACTAAATAACGCGATAATCTCTCCAGATTCATATAGATTCAGAACGGTGCATGGAATTGCATTAACTTACTTGAAAAATAGGAACCTGTCTTAAGAACTTATTGACTTGAGGGATTCTGGAAGTCTTCCCGTATAACTGATCTCCGTAGCCATCCAGCACAACCTGTTCCAATTTTTCCAAAGCTCCCAATTTGAGCCATAGCGTGATCGGATCTTCACTCACAGCCGCCATTATCACCTCTTAATCTCCACGAAATAGCTGAAACAAGCTGAAAAGAGACAATATATTCAAAGATGTATTTTTAATTCTCACGAAACAATCCTCTATCATTCGTTTTAAAAATCAATTCCAACTTTGAATATAATCTAAGTCCTTTGTATCATTATACTGTGCGAATTTGCTGTGTGTATTTAAAAAGTTCATGAACAAACATTATTAACATTTATAAAATAATGTTCAATTTATGTGAAAATCAATTTACGAAATAATGTTTTTATGAGAAACGCATCTTAGTTTTTTATTCCAAAAGTTTTTTTAAATTTATTTATTTATCCTAATATACGTATATGTGTCAAGCAGACGTTAGGTAATGTCTGAGTGATAAAAGTATCATGAACAATACACAGAATAAATAAAATGAAAACGAAATACCTTGAACAACTTTTAATACATTGATCCGATTTTCATATAATAAGACGCAATTTTAATGGCTCATTGTTATTGACTATGCTGATGATTTAGTGTAAATGACATTTTAAGTTACAAAATATGACCAAAAAAATTAAGTAAACATCTGAATAAATGTGCAATTTTTTTCACCAGATTTCCATTTTTGACCCTCATAATATAATAAGCAATCACATAGTTTAGTCAGAAGAATCATCTAAACTTATTAAACCATTTCTCCTTTTTGCGTATTTCACCATAATGTTGGAACTATTTAAGCACGTCTTAAAGTGTTTGCACGTAATTGATTTTTTTGGGGTATAGTAATTGTTCAGAAGAACGTTTTGGTAAAAAGTATTAGTGCTTTCATACAAAAAATAAGTTGTTTTTCGGATATGTTCATTTACCTGGTAGAAATTGCTGAAACAATAAAGTACACTATCTGTAAATAATAGCAGGGAACAGTTAGATGCAAAAATTATACCTTTTAAACTTTTTTTGCGTGATGTCAATACAATAAAAAAGATATTGCATTTTAGACCCACTGGAACAAGAAAGCAGGGAAGACCCCGGTTGAGATGGGCGGATTCGGTGGAGTGTGATTTTCGTGCAATTAGTGAAAAGAATTTGAGATCAAAGATAAATCGGAAGTTGATATGGAGAAATCTTTAGAAAAAGGCATTGACCCCCATTGGGCAGTCAGGTCAACTATGATAATGATAAAGCTTTTATAAGAGCGTTTTTCGGAAAAAAAGCAATACTATTTTCATTCAAACAATAAATTATTTCTGTCATTATTC
This sequence comes from Parasteatoda tepidariorum, assembly GCF_043381705.1. NCBI lineage: Eukaryota > Metazoa > Arthropoda > Arachnida > Araneae > Theridiidae > Parasteatoda > Parasteatoda tepidariorum. Next base: position 97,549,988 of record NC_092205.1, read on the forward strand.
GTCCTATTATTTAGTGGAAATTTCAGAAACTATAAAGTACGCATCATAAAACAAAAAAGACTAAGAAACAACTTAATGGAAAAATATTATTCTTCGAACATTTCTTTCATAAAGTTTTTTTTGTTGATAAAAGTCTATTTTCAAGAAGGCTCTACTTTGTGTCGGTATGTTCTCTCATTTAGTGATAATTTCGATACTATAAAGAGCCTATCTTGAAACAGTACCAAGGAACAGTTTGAAGTAAAAATGCAATTTTTCAGAAAAAATGTGGCTTATAGCCTCAAACCCTTCAATCATATAATTCGTTTATAAGAGATATTTTTTCCAGCGAAAATCCAGTCCTTAAATCAAAAGTTATTAACAATGTTTCATTTTTCCCTCTCCCTGATTTCCATTTGTGGAGTATAATTAAATAGGAATAAAACATTAAAGGTTCCCCAAGAATACCACGAAATTTTCTTACCTTCTTATTGTGAAACAAAATCAATACATTCATGCCGTAACCCACTGAACACTTGTTTGGAACTAGGTATGCGCAATGTGTGCTGTAATGACCTTCCTTGTTGTTGTTGTCGTCGTAGTCCATTAAGGCATAGGGAGTGTGATTGTTCTTGTTTTCCAGTGGCGCCATCTATGGCCAAGAATTCCAGTTCTGCAACACCTATATGTCACACCAGTTTATAGGGCGGACCCATTCCTATATACATTCATTCATCCAAATATCAAAATTTTGTCCTGAGAACGATCAATCTCTAATCAAATACCCCCCTCCAGAGGTATAATTTGTGATGGGAGCATGGAGGACTTTGTGACCAGACTGATTTAGCTTGCATCAGTCACCATTTATTTGACGATAAGTCTTCCGCCGCCTGGATTCGAACTCCCGTTCTCACGTACGGGAGTCTACCAACCTACCAATCAGGTTATCCCGGCACCATGTCCTTCTTTAAATTGTATGTTTGTAAAATGCTTGCCCAATAGTAAAATCAAAAAAGTTAATACATCAGGGATCAAAAGTAAGTAGTTAAACTAAGAAAAATGAGGTATCGAAATCAGACAAACCATTAACAAAAGTTGGGATTAAAAGCATTAAAATCTTTTTTTACTTTTTTTAGTCCCACCTACATTACTATTGGATTGACAGAGAAAATAGAAATTGAATTGTGATAATAAACGTTTTTTAGTTTCATCAGGCAATCAAACTATTTTCCGTGCTTATTCATTTTGACCCAACCAAATCAGTAGTTATTCCACAGATATTGATTACGGTTTTTTTCCCTCACTTTAATTGATTAATTATTAGCCATAGTTAATGTGTATACTTTTTATTGTATTTTTTTCACAAGGACTATAAAAATATAGCTTAAAAGCAATCAATAAAAACATTCCGTTTAACAAAATAATAACGGCGTTTTGATCATTTCATTTGCAATATTTATAACAAATTAATGTTTCGTCATTAATAAACAGAACAAAAATAACTACCGAAAAATGAGAAATTAACATTTTTAATATATTACTGAGATTACTATATATTTAACCCATACCGAGATTATTATATTCCTTCTAAATTAATTGTCAAATTATTTCTTCTTGGTTGTTAACCTCTAAAAGAGGTAAAAAAGAAAACACACAAAAAGGAATTTGAGATGATACAGTAGGTCTCGACTTCCAATTATCAGTAAATTTATGACTGGCTAAAATGAAATTCATTTTTGCCAAATAATTTTACTTGCTGCAATTAATATTTAGTTCGAAGTTTTCGTTGTAGTGGTTTGCAATTACTAGTCATTGAAATTTCACCCAAGAGTAATAATTACCTTAGCAACGGTAAGAGTAAAATAAAAACAGTTAATGTAACAATGTTCTCAATTGCCTCACAGAATCGATATATGCAATGTGCGTTTCAACTACTTCACTCAAGTATTTTTTTTTGTTTNTTTTTTTTTTTTTTTTTGTTTGTTATGTTTGCACAAATAATTGTACTTTGAGAAATTTTAATTCTCTAAAATTAACCTTCATAGATAACCATGCGGGGTCGTTTAGTGACCCCAAAATCAATTTTTGATTGATATTTAATTCAAAAAATGTATTATATGTATATATATAATCATAATTAAAACTTGAAATAGTACATTTATAAAAAAAATATTAATTTATTGTTTTATTAATATTTTTGAAATTGTTGATTCCTTCACAATAGTGATAATAATGTCTGTTTAGAGTGTTAAACTTTACGTTCTATTTTGTTTCGCTGTGAGAAAATAATTAATCATTAAAAACTTAAAATTATGAAGATATGCAATGAAATGAACAGAGCTTATAATATACAAAAAATAATATTCGACAATTAGTAGGAGATTTATTAACTGCTAAACTTGTATGAAAAAAACAACCATGCCTTATAGTGTTTTTCCAGTGACGCCTTCTACGGCCAAGAATTCGACTTATACCACACCCATACGTCACACCCGTTCATAGGACGGACCCAGTCGTACATCCATTCATTTGTCCAAAAATCGTAATTTTGTCCTGAACAACAGAACAATCAATCTCCAATCCAGTACCCCCAGAGGTATTGAATTATTATCGGAACAGGGAGGACATTGTGACCCGACAGATTTAATGTGCGCAAGTCACCATTTACTACACGAGAAGTCTTTGTTCTGCTGGATTCAAACCCCCGCGATCACGAACAGTCCAGGACCCTGCCAACCAGGCTATCCCTGCCGACAGCTGACTTTACAAAAGATTAATATGGTAAATACGTGTTTTTCTTAATGATGTCAATAATGGCATGGTCTTTCGTACTTCCAGTTGCCAACTGTTCATCCGAGAGTTTAATACTTCTTTTTAACTGATAAGCATCACATTAAAATGCGCATTAAAAAGAACATGCATAGGAACTCATGCCCGAAAATGTCGTCATACGCCACTAGGTCTCTTCCATGTTATGAACTGTTTCTTTGTGCTCTTTTACAGAGTTCATATTAAGGAAGAGCCACTAGCTGCGCAAGGCGATATGTTTGGACATGATATCGCAGCCGTTTCAAAATGAATGTTTAAAATAAATATAAACTAAAATAAAAGTTTAATTTATCATGTATCTAGATTTATACACTCAAAGACAGTATACTTTTAGTTTATTTTTTACTCATTCTTTAATTTACTCATAACATTTTCTAACAAAATGGCTATTAAAAGAGGTTCGACACGTCATATTAAATCAGGGATTAAGACAAAAATTCGTGTCAAACCGTAAATCAAGAAGAGGCATAACATGAAAAAAAAGAAAAAAAGAATGTATAACAAATTATTAAGAATATCAAGAAACTAAATGAAAAAAATAAAACAAATAAATAAAATAATAGAATTGACAACAGATAGTTCCGTTTGCTAAAAGAAAAATTCATTAAAAAAGTTTTGTTCAGATTTTTTATAATTAGCAAACTAAGTATTTTATGTATTTTAGATGCAATATTGGACTGTAACGTACTTTTGCTGCATAGGTCAAAATTACTCTTACATTTTCGTGAATCTAACAGCCTTACTAAGAATAGTTTGACCCAGTATGCACAGCATGCTAAATAAAAGGCAGACCATCCTGAATAACGTTTGGTCTAATAATCGGATCTTCGCGTTCTGGGACTCTCAATGGTTCGAGGTGGTAACTTCAAATATGCTAATCAATTTGTGCAGACGATAATTTCAGTTACGAAATCAGGCAAGAAAACGTATTTTCTCTGCATAGACTTATCTCTTTTTTTCAACTGATTCGAGTTTCTGACTCCTCAAAATATAAGAGGCAGCCACAATCTAGGAAACATGGTCCCAATAGTTTATTCAGGAGAGAGATGTCCAAAGTTTGGACCTTTTAATGCTAATTTTACTTTTTGAATATTTCGTCATATCTCGTGAACTTTTTAAATGAATTGAAATATTTTTGCTCACAATTATAAAATTTCTTTATCCGAAGATAATTCAATGCAAAAAATAACATTTAGTAAACATTTATAATTTTTTTATAATTTTGTTTAATAATAGTCGGAAAAGTTTTGAATTGTAAAGTATACAAATTTCTACATCATTTAAAAGTATGTAATTTTACATGGCAAAATACAAAATTGGAGCAAAATCGGGGTAATAGTTCCTGAGAAATAAAGTTTTAAAAAAGGCTTACATTTCTCTCCTGACCAACTATTGTGACCATATTTCCCAGATAACATCTACCCTCTATGTTTTGAGCGTCAGAAATCCGAATCCGTTGAAAAAAAAGGTCTGTCCTAACTAATTAGCATATTTCAGGTTAACCTTTTAAATTATTAAGAATAGTCCTATAATGTGAGGATCCGCTTATTAGATCAAAAGTTATTAAAGATAGTCAGTTTATTTTCCGTCTATAGATTTTTGAAAAATAATTAATAAAAGATAAATATATATAATGTATTAAAGATTTTTTAATAAAATTTATAAAATAAAATTTAAAAAGTGTTTTTAAAATTTAAAAAAATTTTTTGAAATAAAATTTAAAAAATGTTTTTAAAATTTAAAAAAAATTTTTGAAATAAAATTTAAAAAATGTTTTTAAAGTAAAATTTAAAAAATGTTTTTTAAAAAAAATTTACATTTAAAAAAATGGAAAACAAAGTAAAATAAGGAAAGGATATAATTTCATCATCAGCTCATATTATTATATAAGAAAAAATTTGTGCTTTCTAACATTGTATTAATGGAGCCAAAGCAAAACATATCAATACAATGGAGTAAGGAGCAGCAAAAAAAAAGGAAACAAATGAAACGATTTTTTTACTTTTTCATTTTGAAATTTTTTAAATTCGCCTTTTTTTTTGGCTTTTTAAATTTAAAAAAAAAAACTTATCATAGGNATATATATATATTACCTTTGCATCCTGCCGACATATGACGTGTTTTTAAACGGCATGTGTTTTGTTTTTGAGCTTCAGACATAATTTTTGTTTACATAATATAAAATGACATATGACAAGGGGATAGGGGGTTTGCAAAAATGTGACACTTTGTCGCGAAGAGGGGTCAAATAAAAAGAAAAAAAAATGTGATATCGTTTACGGTCTTTAATGCTAAGATCACAAAAAAAAGGTCATTAAAAAAAAAAGCATTTAAAAATAAAATTTGAAATACGATCTGTAACGTAGTACTTTTTTTCTGAACTGCAAGCTCCATACATTACTATTTTTTTTTTTATATATATATTCATAAGAATGCTAATGTAATATAGAGTGGCATGTGATAAAAGAAGTACAGTGAAGTATGACTCTTTGTGACAAAAGGGAGATGTTAAAAATATTGAAAAAAAAGAAAGAAAAGAGTGTGACACATTTGAATTATGGATAGCCCCATAGACCTTGCTAGATTGTAACTGCAGAAATGTTTTTAACAAATTCAAATATTTAAACTAAATTTTACTCTTTTCTATTTTTGAATAAACACTGAGTGGCTAATCATCCTTAAAGTTTCACGAAAATAAGCTATTGCGTCACAGAGTTGCTACTGGAGAACTAATGTTGTTGCGCAGGCCATTAAGGCAATGATAGCAATTGTTCTTGTTTTAAAGTTGCGCCATCTACGGCCAAGAATTCTATTTCTGCCTTACCCATACATCACACCCGTTTACAGGGTGTACCCATTCATACATCCATTCATTTATAGATAGTAATTTTAACCTGAACCAGAGAGCTATCAATCTCTAATCCTGCACCCCCAGAAGTATTATTTGTTATAGGAACATAGAGGACTTTGTGACCTGGCAGATTTAACGCGCACCAGTCACACTTAACTACACGGGAGGTCTTCGGACGGTTGGATACGAACTCCTGTTCTTACGAATGGTAGACCAGCTCTCTGCCAACCAGGTTATCCCAGCCACTGTTAAACTAATGTAGAATTGAAAAGAAAATAATTTCTCGCTTTACTTTAAAGCCATTACTTTGAATGCATAGTTGTCTAATTTTGTTATACTGATGATTTATCACAATGCCGAGGGGTATTTTCACAAAGATACCGGGTCCTGCTCTACTTCTGGGATTACTAGGAATTTGTTTGATGTTTTACTGTGACCGGCCCTCCATACTATCTCATCTCCATTAAACATTTGTGTAATTCTTTAAAAAAAAACGCTTTGGCATCGTTAACACACACAATTAGAAAATGTTATTGAAATGACCCATAAAAACCCTCACAAATTAATACCAAGAGAAACAAGGATGTTCTAAAAGGGGGTGATCAAGTGAATTTGAAGGGGTTGTCATAATAAAGTGACCACTTAGTGTATATTTCATGACTCAGAAGATAGAGCGTTCGCCTTCCAATGAGGTGAACCGGGATCGAATTCCACCGATAGATGGTCGATTCGGATTCCACACCCGGCTGCCACCGACCACACTGCTGAAGTAAAATATCCTTAGTGGTATACGGATCATGCGTTAGAGTCCCCTTGTGGTCGATCTAACCGTGGGCGGTTTACGTGGTTTTCCTCTCCATGTAACGCAAATGCGGTTCTATTCCATCAAAATGTCCTCCGTGAAGGCAAAATTTCTCCCAATACTCGATCCGGGAGTTCTCTTATCTTCTGGATTGGGTTCAAGATTACAAGGCTAAGGAGTTGTACATTAATAGTCGTGAACCCAAATTTGGATCGGCTGTTCAACGACGGTTATAAAATAAAAAATTAAAAAAAATAAATGAATGAAACTTTTAAGCGAAGTTGTGACATCTTTTTAGGATAACTTTCATGAAATTTTTAAGAATAGGGTAGAATAAAAATGTTATACCAGAAAAAAATAAGAAAAAATATTAATTAAATAAAAAAATATTGAAAACAGCTTTGTTTATGGGATATTGAATAGCATTTGTTGACTAGAATTAAAAAATATATATTTAATTGTAGACAACGTTACTACAAACTTTCGAACAGATAAATGGATTCCCTAGTTCATTATTCTTAAAATTTTTTATTTAATTATCATTTCTTTCCAATCATCCATTTCAACTAAGCTTTGTAATTCCATTTCACTTAACAAATTCGCATGTTAAATTAAATGTTAATGTTGCTTTTTAATAAAAACTAAATGTTTTATTAAAAAATTAAACATAAAGGAAAAGGAACAATTTGTTTACAAACATCATGCTACACTTTCCAAAAATTACGCCTGTCATCTTTTTAAGTTGGATTATTTTAAAATTAAATATTTAAATTTAAATCCACCAAACAGAGTTTTTTTTTTCTTGTTTTCTTTTCAAAACTTTTCACAATTCTTCGAATACTTATAAGGATATGAAAGATGTGATTTTCTCGAGTATTGCATCACTTTTCAAGCTTGAGCATTTTTGTTAACTATAAAATGATGGAATTTTAGTTAAGCAACATTAAAAGATAAGCAACATAAATCTTGAAAAATCTCAATTTTTGAAAACTTTTTACGATACATATTATAGGTATTATATAACGATGAACTTAAATAAATCTTTTTAGAAACCTTTATGAAATTGAAGTTAAAAAAAGCATACACATAATGGAACACGAAATAAAATTAAATGACCGAAAACATAAGCATTTTTTAAATCAGCCAAATGACTGGAGAAGTGGGACAAAGAACATAAAAATCCGTTTGATTGCCCAACAAAAAAAAATTGAAAGAAGTTGACATCAACGTGGAAAAAAATAAAGCACAGTTAATATTCTATAATTTTTTTATTTTTTTTTTATTTTATTTATTTATTTTTTTTTTTTTGTATTTTTTTTTCTCGAATAATGCTTGTCGTATACCGCGAGAACAATTTTTAAAAGGTTTATAAGGTTATCGGATCAGAAATTATGATGCAATGCGTGTTCAACGAATTGCATTCTGAGTTGCACATTTCTTCAAAAAATGTTGCGTAGTGAGAATAACATCAGAATAACTGCGAATTCAAATTTCAAGAAAGCACCTAAAATTTTAGATTGGCAATTTTGTGTCAGAAAAAGTGACAAAAACTAAATGTTTTGGCAAGTAACTTATATTTTATTTTGATAGCTTTACATCATTTCTTACTAACTGTTAGTTTTTACCCAGAAAAATGTCGAAACAATCAAGACAGCAGAAGTTCTTAGAAGAAATGATATTAATTATAAGAATTATAATTCCTATATATTTAGATAATGATAAGAATTATAATTCCTATATATTTATATAATGATAAGAATAATTATAAGAATTATAATTCTTAATAATAAATAATAATAAGAAATTCTTAATAAGAAATAATAATAATTAGAAGAAATATGTTTGCTGAAAATGTATAATGGAAACACCCTGTATATGAAAAAAAATTCTTATTCTTTGTGTTTGTAATACATAAAAATTGGCATAGAATTTCGTTAAATTATAATAAAAAGTTTTTAGTTTATTTCCTTTCTAACATCTATATTTCTTACATTCGATCAAGAAACAAAGTTCGGTTATTTGACCGGCAATGGTAGAAACAGATATAGATTAAGTGTTGGTATGTTTAGTGTTGATTAAAAAAAAAAATTCTGACCGTGAAAATTATTTTTTTAAATAAAAGGAAATCATGAAAAAATGAAACTTACTGGAAAGAGGTATTGTATAATACTTTCGCATCATTGTCCGATAACAGCTACCGCGTACACTATTAAATGAAAACACGTGGTGTCCACCATCAAGGGGATGATATTTCGCTAAAACATTTTAAGAGAATCTACAAACTGAGGATTCTTTTAGGGGGTCGTTGCCTGGGCAGCGGGCTTGTTTACAGTCTCGGCCACGCCTTTTCTGTGACGTCACCGGAAGCTATTGATGAGCTTTCAACTCAGCGAAATGAGATTATAAGGGGGGTTGGAGTTAATTGACCACTACAAGCAGAACAATTATTTGAGAACATTGAGTTGATTTTTTTTTCCTGCAGGTGGTAAAATTGATGTCAGGATTTATAGAAAAGTGTGAAAATGTTGAAGCATTATATCATTTTATACATTCCTATTAATTAAAAATAAGTATGTCACAAAGCATAACATGCGGACAGAATTAAAGTTTTTAATTACATTATGCTGTTCTTAAATACAAATATTTATGTGTGGAGGTTTTGTATCAGTATATAATGATAAGTCACATTTTCACATTGTGCAGAAATTGTGTTTTCAGTTTTCAAAAAAAGCATGATTTTCATGTAATTGCTTTTATCTAAAGGAAATTTCTAAAACTTGTAAAGTATCTACCAGAAAACAATACAAAGAGACGAAGTATTCTAAAGAATCAAAATGTTCCATTCGGAAAAAGTTTCGCCTACCTTATTGTTCCAAGCTTTTCATGTGCACGACCTAAATGAGATCAAATCTGATATTTTTACTTTAATACTATTTTAAAAAACATTTGTTTGAAATACAAGAACCATGAAGGTTTTTAAATCAATAATAGCCATATGAAGTCAATATATTAGTTGTACAGTTTATATTTTTAAAGGAGATTCTATTATTTACTTTTTGGAGGTGTTATTATTCGTTTCCAAATGAAAATTGCATTCGACTATTTAATTAAATAGAAATTTACATTTGACCATTTAAAAGCCAATAAAAGTTCACATTCTACCATTTAAAAGCTGATAAGAATTTACATTTGACTATTTAAATTCCGAACCACAAAGCGGGGAAAGCCACGATTGAGATGAGCGGACTGGGTGGAGTCTGCTTTTCTTGCAATTAATGAAAAGAATTGGAGATCAGAGATAAATCGGAAGTCATTATGGGTAAATCTTCAGAGGAAGGCATTGGGCTGTCTGGCCAACTATGAAAATGATGATTTAAATTCCAATTATATACGTATGTACGTGCATTTTTAGTGATAGAATACAAGAAACTTCTGATAAATAATTGTCAAATTCATGAACAGCTAACAGAAATCAGATTAAAACAGCCCTGAGATAAATCAAGAGTTACGATGGGATTCGAACCCGGTACCTCCGTATATTAGAATGTTTTGTGGAATGGCAATACCCTTCGCACATGGATGACTCTGAGAGTAACATAATTGGAGTAGCAAAATAGTGGAACTAAACGAACAACAGAAATCTAAAGTCAAACACAGATACATCAGACGAAAATGAAATGGTTGTAGTTATAAATATCTTACATCATCAGGAAGTATTATTCATGAAATAAAATTTACGAAGTTAAAATAAAGTTGAATCAAATCAAAAAAAATTTTTAATATAGATTCCGATTATTAATTTAAAAAAAAAATAGGAATAAACCACATCAAGATAAAATCGTTTTGTTAAAATAAAGTTAGAAATAGTAAAATTTAAATATCTAAAATGTAACCTTTTAGCACTAATCCGATTTCATAGAAAAGTAATATATTAAATTGTTCATAAAATATATTGTTTACCACTACCCAGTTTAAAAAGGTCACTACTAAGTTCTCTTAACAAAATAACTAGAATCTAAAAACAGACAGTACCAAAATTAGGTAGAAAAAAATGTGCTTAAGACACAAAAAATTTAAAAAAAAGTTTGATATTTGCATATTTTTATACAGACATTGGTCACTCCAAATAATGTTGATTCTGATCAAATGTGATCCCTAAGGGGCGATGTCTCAGAGGATAGAGCGTTCGCCTTCCAATCAGGGGAAGCGGGTTCGAATCCCGGCAACGGCTGATCGATACGAATTCCGCATCCGTCTTGCACCGACCACAGTGCTGACGTAAAATATCCTCAGTGGTAAGCGGATCATGGGTTAGAGTCCCCTTGCCGTCAGGCTGACCTCCAGAGGTTTTCGTGGGTTTTCCTCTCCATGCAACGCAAATGCGGGTTAGTTCCATCAAAAAGTCCTCCATGAAGGCAAATTTCTCCCAATACTGGATCCAGGAGTTCCCTTGTCTTCTGGATTGGGTTCAGAATTACAAGGCTACGTAGCTAAACATTAGTAGCCGTAAACACAATAATTGGGAAGGCTGCTCAACGACGATTATATAATATAAAATAAAATGTGATTCCTCAAAACGATTACAAAAATTCATATACATTTTTCTAATAAAAAATCTAATTCAGCAAGAAAAATAAGTACCGGAAGTACGTTCAGTAGATATAATAGGTATTATACTTACAGAATTACTTTTTGAATAGCAAAATAAATTTTAAAACTGAAAATTGTAACCTGCGACTAAACTCTTGTTCGTGATCTCCTCAAATATTCTAGAAGGAATAATTTAGACAATTTCTTCCGGAATGAATAGTTTACCCCCAGAAATTTTTTTTTCCAGCAAAAGTAAAAATCATAAAAGTTCTTGGGTACTTGACACGCACTCTTAATAGACATTTATTAATTTACTTTAAAGCATTTGTAATATTGTTTTTTCTGTTTCGTTTTTAATTTCAAAATGCTTCCATTTTCTTTTTCAATTTTTAATACTTTTTTTATTTTTACACATTTTTAAAAACTTTTTTTTGATTAATGGTTTAGTAATAACAGCTATATTTACACATGTAACAGTTAGAATATTTTTTATGGTTAGTTTTGTGCAAAATCAGATAAAAAAGCTCTAAAACCTTTAACAGGTATATTATGCTGTAAAAATTTTAATTATTTTTAAAACGTCTAACAAATGTTTGTTAAGTATAACAGAATACTCAGTTTTGTTAAGTATATATCAGAATACTGCTTGTAAAAATATTTATTTTAAAGCTATGTTTTCAATGTAAAAATTCTTGAAATTTAAAATGACGCACGTAAATACAAATAGAAACAAATAAATAAAAATATCTTCCAAAAAATTGAGGTGTGTGTTGGTTTTATTACAGACGCTTTTTTTCTTTATGAATATTCAGATTATAAATAAAGCCAAAGAATTTTAAACTTTATTAACACCGTGAAGGCAGTTGATATGGCCCCATTTTAAATACTTTGGTGATATTGAAATCCAATTTTAAATGATCGGGCAAAAATTATGTCCCCAATTTAAATTCTCAGGCTTTCCCATTTTAAATGTTCAGCCAATATTGAGAGCCCAAAAGTTTTGCTATTTTAGTCTTCTGGATAGGGTTCAAAATTACAAGACAATTTATTACAAAATTACAAGGTAAATACGATATTCAAATTAAAAGTGAATATCGTGACAGTTGTAAGCTTAAAATTGGGTCGGCTGTTCAACGACGGTTATAAAGTAAATAAAATTAATTTGAGCTGACGAGATTTTAAATTACGAAATAAGACACAAAAACGTGCTTTTTTTGACAAATTCGATTCACAAGATTTAATTCGATTTGACTCTCAGGGCATAGGTAATTTAATATGGAAAATATGATCTGAAACTGTTTGAATTGTTAAGTATGCGAAATTTTGCAATTTAATTTTAAATGATAAAATCCAAAATTTGAAAAGACAAGTAGTTTTTTTTAAAAAAATAATAGTTTAAAAATACTTCCTTGAGGTGACAAAATACGCAAAAATATGAAAGAGAAGTTAAGGGATCCAAACTTTCGACTCCGTTATTGCCTTAACTATTGGAACCATAAACCTAAGAGCTTGAAATATCTGTCTATTTAGCGTGATGGACTTAAAGGGCATGAAGGATTATTCTAAAATTAGGATAATAAACGATCTGCTGATAGGTTTGATTTTTCTTTTGCTAAAATTATTGAACACTTTTCTGAATTAGATTTTTGGGAATCATTCCTTATTTTGAAAAATTCCTTCAATTTAGTCAATGATCTTTCTGCCATTCCACCTTTTTCCAATGTCTCTATCCTAATTAAATCTTGTGCCCCCTCGGGTTCCTGCCAAACCCTCTCACTCCTGTTTTTTATCATCCTTCGTTTTGTTATGTTCTGTAAGTTATTGTTTTTCTGTTCTGCTTAAAGCCAGTTTGCACTTGTTTATCTCTTTTTCTGTTATTTCGTGTTTAGAGACTGAGAAATGTTCTTGTTTGGAAAACCGAAACTATAGTATGTACTTTTCTGTACTTTATTTATAATGTTTTTTACTTCTGTCTACTTCGAACAAACTATACCCTATCCTCCATTTGGATATTGGGACCTTTTTTCTCACAGTGCAGTTTGCTCCCTAGCAGGGCTGGATTACCCATCAGGACAGACTAGGTCATGGCCTGGGGCCTCCAATGATTAGGGGCCCCTTTAAAAAAATTTTTTTGAAAATAAATTATAAAAAATTAAGAAAAACAATGATTTTTTAAAAAAAAATCAATTTCAAATATTAATAAAATACGATAATTTTTTTAGTTCTAATTTAACAAAAAGGCAAAAAATTTATTATTATTTATTTTAATTTTAAATATGCTTTCTTGAATGAAAAGATATATAAATACTTTTATATTTTAATAAATAAAAAATATACGAGAAAAAAAATTTAATCTAAGGCCCCCAAAAAGTCTGAATGGCCTATGGACCAGCGTGCGCTTAGTCCGGCCCTGCTCCCAAGAACACCAGTCCATAAAAAACGGTATCTTTATATATAGAAAGATTTGTTTATTACGAAAGATAATTATGGTAATGCCACAGATTAGATAGGATTATTATTACTATACTGATTAGATAATTACCACAGATAATCATGATCAGGGGGGCGCACGATGCGCCCACTTAAAGCTTGGGGGGGGGGAATTTTTACACTAAATAAAACGAATAGTTTGGGGGGGAATTTAGAATTTGCCCGAGAATGCGCCCAAGAGCTTGAGGGGGGGGGCACTGATCATGATAATGCCCTATTCAGGGTATTGATTAAACATATTATTAACCCATTATTCATTAATAAAAATTCTATTGTAATATTGATATTAATCATGGGTACAAATGCTACATCAGGGCAGTGGCGTACGCAAGGGAGGGGTTTAGGGGTTTAAACACCCCCCTTGAGCTCAGACAAAATGGCAAAAATAAAAATTTTAGTAGAAATTATGCGAGCTATTATTTTGTAAGACTATATATTTTTATTTGCCTTATGCCTACTTTTTTTTTCTCACGGTATTTCTCAGAATACTGAAAAAACATTTACTGTAATAGGGTTGTACTTTTGAAACCAAATTCACGTGATACTGTTACGGACTGGTTCCTTTCTGTCCTGCCAGTATAGTTTTCGAGACTGGCTGTCATTCGCGAGGTCTTTACGCGATGATTCTGGAATCCACCTCAGGTTCTGTCGTCTTTGAGACAATTCGAGAATTTTGGAGACTCGGTGAAAAATTAAATAAAAGGGGGAACGGAGTACAGTGGAGTTAGTTAATCAGACTAAGAGTTATCTCTGCCGCTTGTCGCTAAATCTGTTTTGTTTTGTCTTAACAAAAAGTTCATTCAATCGTCGTCGCCACTATTTCGACTAGTGTCGATAATCAGTAACAATACCAGAGATACTGTGCTCGTTGAAGTTATTCATTCCAGCTCGAAACTTTGAGATCGTAGCATAGCGGATATTTCTGTGTCAATATATATATATATTTGCTGTTCTTGAATCTTTAGCATTTAACAATTTTTAACGCAAGAATTTAGCAATTTTTAATTATTTTGAGAAAAAATCACGATCTGAAATTAGTGAGGTGACAGCATCAAGTACCAATGTAAGTTCTTCTGTTGTACAGAAATGTGACACTTCCGTTGAAGAAAACGTTTCTAGCATAACAAAATCTGATGAATGTGAAAGTGGCCCTCAAAGTGTTACTTTCCACCCATATGACATTAAACTTTTTTCAGAAAATATTACATTATGTTCTTAAGCTTCAAAAATCAAATCAAAATTTAACTAAGCAATGTTGTCTAAATAAAAAGTCAAAATTGTCTAGTTGTCTAAATTAGGGAAATAATAGTGCTTTATAACAGATTCGAATTTCTTTTAGTAGTTTCAGAAAATTATGAACACTCCCCTTAAAAAAATTCTGCATACGCCACTGCTTCAGAGTAAGGGTAGAGTTTACGAAATCAAATTACAGAATCCAATACTTCGGTTCCCGTAATTTGAAATATCATCGGGACAAATTAATAAGCAAATTAATCATTCTCTTGAATAACTTAGATTGAGCCCTAGTATGTGAAAACACGATTTTTTAAAATCTTTTTAGGCGCTGTATCTGCGCCCCCTCCCTCTTTTCTATTTTTTTTTTCTTTTTCTTTTCTTTTTCCAATTCCTACTATAAATTCACACTTCTCCCTCTATCTCGTTAAAATTTTTAAACGTTAATAAAATACTTTTCATTCATCCACTAAGTTCAAATACATTTTTTTTAAAACTTGACACTTGATGTTAATACAACACAGTTTTTTCAAATATGAAAAATTCATTCATTAAATAGGGGTGAACTAAAAACGAAATGCAAATTTCTCATGGGTTAAGCTCTAGTCATTGTTTTAAATTTTACTATAAACTATTCAGTTTTTCACATAATTTAAAATTAACATCCATGATAATTTCTAAATAACGATTTTTATACCTCTATTTGAACAAAAAAAAAGTTTATTGCGCACATTTAAATAATTATTTTATATTCGCTGTGTCAGATAAATTCAATAAAGAACATGACGTGGCAGCACGTGTGGTCTACGTCATCAAATTTATACTTTTACAGTTGTCCGATACCACGTGCCTTTTTTTAAAAAAAAAGAAAAAAAATTCCTACTATTAGTTCACACTCTTCCCTTATCTTGTTCAAATTTTCAACCGTTTGTCAAATACTTTTTATTCGTCCATTAAGGTTCAGATACATTTTTTTTAAAACTTGCACTTGGTGTTAATACAGTTTTTTCAAATATTAATTCATTCATTAAATTTAATTAATTTTAGTTTTACATGGGGGAGATTTTAATTATTTAATAAAAAGTAACTAAAATTTTTCTTTGCTGACCTAAGTAGGAATGGACTTTTTTTATATATATTACTTTTTTATTTTTAGTTCGATTTGTATAAAAATGTTTGTAGGTGACAAGGCGCCCGCAGCATCATTTTAATTATAATTATTAAAATAACCTTTAATTAGTTATATATATTCTCGCAACGTTTCTAAAATCCCACACAAACACCGGATTTATTATTATTTTTTTTTAATATTTGTAACAAACGATGCTTTTGTCTTTTCCATAACTGTTTGTTATGCTATGAGTAATAAACAGTTAACATATTCCTATCAGTGTTCTATATCACATCCTAAGAATATTTTTTATTTCTGGACTGTAATTCCAATTGCTTCAATGACGTGAAAAAGAACTGGAATCGCATTTCACTCCAAATACCCTATTCGATTGTTCACGTGACCATTCATCGTTGTTCCGTTTTTGAAATAGATGACTACCGCAGGTCACTCACCTCCCTTTCATTCCGGCCCTCCTTACCCTTCTTCTCTCGCCATATAGTTTTTTTTTTCTTCTTTTCTTTTCAAAACTGCCCGATTTATTTAAAATGAAATTTACCAAAATATATATTTGCAAGACAGTTTTTTTTATTTCACTCTTAACTAGGACACCACGGGAGAAACTATTCACCGTGATTTCTATTTCACCTATAAGTAATTTAAAAATTAAGTAGTAGTAGTTCATTTTTACGTCGCTCATAGAGTTGCAAGATGGGCTTATTGGCGACTATCTGGGAAACATCCCTGAGGATGTTCAGAAGACATGCCAAAACAATTTTGATCCTCTGCAGATGGGGTGGGGTGCCCCACCCCCCACCGATCTGCAC
Source organism: Parasteatoda tepidariorum (assembly GCF_043381705.1). Taxonomy (NCBI): domain Eukaryota; kingdom Metazoa; phylum Arthropoda; class Arachnida; order Araneae; family Theridiidae; genus Parasteatoda; species Parasteatoda tepidariorum. The sequence continues at coordinate 97,566,700 of NC_092205.1, forward strand.
GTGAAGTCGAGCACTTTACAGTAGAACAGTTTCACGAAGACCAATAACGCACACCCTCGGTCCCTATGCAGACTGATGCAAGTGGTCACCCACCCGCACACTGACCGCAGCCAGTGATGCTTGACTTCGGTGATCTGCTGGGAACCGTTTCTTAACAATCAGTCCACTGCGGGACCATTTAAAGTTTAAAGAAAAGTGAGTTCAGGGGTAAAGTAAACAAAATACTGAACAAAATTACTGAAACAAAATTTTAAAATATAAAATGCAAACAATATTTTTTTTACAACATTTGAAACTTTATTGTTTTTTCAAGATTTTCCTGAAATGAGCTTTTATTATACTTTTAAATTAGGTAGATGAAATAAAGATTTTGACGTGATTGGTTTTTTGTTTCCGTAATTCAGCTTCTTTTTAACAGTCTCTTTTGCTGTTTTTAGATGCAATCATCTATTTGTTTTCATTTTCAAAACTAGGGTGTTAAGCCCTCTGTTCGCTGCAGCTCACCAATTCCGACAATTGCTTCGCAATAATTGTCGTTTCTTGGCAGAAAAAAATTTCTCTACTGAAGTTAAAATTATTCACTTAACATCTATGTACTAAAAAGAATTCTGTTTGCTCACGCTAGTGCCTCCACTCCCCACGTCCAAATATTATTATTTTTATTGAAATCTATTGGTGAACAGAAGTAATTTTTCTAAGTAATCATTTTTTAAAATAACAATTAAATTGTTATAATATTACATTGTTCCAACAAATTTGATGAGTTCACAGCCGCAATTTAATATTTCCGTTTACCAAATGGGGGCTGATATATTAAATACTATTTTTGTTTGCATATCATTGCGCAGGAAGCTGATCGTTACGTTCTGCATCATTTAAGAGAATCTCTTTAACTGTAATTTATAATTGAATATTAATGCTATTTGCACAAAAATAATAATTGCAAAACGGTAAATAAGATTATATTACCTTTCTAAGTAATTTTATCTTAAAATGTAGCGTATTACATTATAATAATCATAAAGAAAAACTATTCTGAAGAATATGGTACCAATAGTTTTGTCAGGTGAGCGCCCCAAAGTTTGGACGGCTTAATTTTAGTTTTTCGCTATATCTCTAAAATGTTTTAAGCGAATTGAAAAATTTTTGCACACAATTATAAAGTTTTTTTTGTCCAAAGATAATTTCCATGCAAAAAATAACCTTTATTAAATATTTTTTAATTTGTATTATCTTATTTAATAATAGTAGAAAACATTTTCAATTGTAAGGTATACCATTTTTTGCAATATTTTAAAGAATATAATTATATAAGGCAAAATACAACATTTGAGCAAAATCGGTCGAATAGTTCCTGAGAAATCGAATTTTAAATAACAGACATTTTTTTAAAATTCATTTTCTCAGGAACTATTCAAACGATTTAGCTCAAATTTTGCACATTAAAATTTTCTTTCTTTTTTTAAATTTTGGTTTTAAGCTCATAGGAAAGACATTTTCATTATCCCTCCTACGAATGCCCTTTGATACAATACACGTGTACTTTAACCTTTATACTTTTATTCTATTCTAATACATAATAACTAAGGCCCGGATTTTGATGACATTTGCATTTTTTTGCATTTTTGAACATTCTTTGTCCTTTAGAGCATTTTTTGAGATTTATAGGGCATTTTCCTTAAAATTTGGGGCGTATTTTGCATTTTAAAGCATTTTTTAAATTTTTTGTTAATTTTTTTCTAATTTTTATTATTTTTTATAATTTTTTATTATTACACTGGCTTCCAAACAATGAAGAAAATTTCTAGGATATTAACAGGTGAAGCAACATCTTTTCAAATTGAAGAAGAATTGTCAGTAAGTGTGACCGTCCTTTTCAAGTACGCACCAATAACATCAGTAGACGTTGAAAGAAGCTTCTCCTGGTATAAAAATTTGCTTTCAGACAAGAGACGCTCGTTTACATTTCAAAATATTAAAAAAAAATTAATAATCCACTGTAATTCTGATATTTAGTAATATTATGAGTTGGAAGTTGTTATATTCATTTAAGTTTCTATACAAAATGAAAATGTTTTGGAGTCAATATATTTTCCTTTTTTTTGTTATTTTTTCCTTTTGTTTTGTCAAACTTTAATGAACGTAGAACAAGTATTGCATTGCTCTATATTTTTTGAAATGACTCATAATAATTTTAGAGAGTAAAACATTGTTTTAGTTCAATATTTTTACTTCTATTTAAGTCATGTCATAAGGCATTTTTAGCGCAATTTTCGCATTTTAAGGGCATTTTTTGCACTTTTAAGGGCATTTTTTGCACTTTTTAAGGGCATTAATTGAGATTTTTTAGGTCATCAAAATCCGGGCTCTAATAATAACGTTCTATTTACACATTTATCACTTTGATTACGTATTCCTAAATTTTCCTTCTCTCCAGACAAATACACAGTTTTATAAGCTCTACCGATTGAAAAGATACTATTATATAACTTAGAAATATTAATTTTATATAACTTAGAAAAGATGTAACCTAGAAAATCCTATCGTCCTATAAAAGCCTAACTAAAAACGTTCATTTATTCTGATACGAAAGAATAATCCATTCTTATTTCGTAGATCTCGTTTTCAAATCAATAACGATGTAAATGGAAGAACACGTTATTTTGATATGGTTTGAGTTCAAAAAATACTGTTTTCCTTCTCATAATTGAAAAAAAAAGTAAAAGAAAATTGCGGCAGGTATTTAGTTCTGAGAATAAAATAAACAGGCGGATTGCATGGCAACCGCGCTTGTTTATCGGCACGTGACTTTCTCCCGTACATGTATGAAGTCGATAGGGCACTTCCCGATAAAGATATCGGGAGAAAGAATAAATGCCCCTTACCTGACAGATTGAGAATAAATGATAATTGGCGAAAATCTAAAGAATGTCAGAAGCATTGGCGGCATAGAATGCAAATTGAATTATTGCACAATGTATACTTGTGTTATTTCCTTTTAGACGCCAAAAACGCCAAACAAACTGGTATTTATTTAAGGGGTTAATTAAATACGTTTTATATAAAAATATTCCAAATGGTAAAGTCTAAAGTATATTTATTATATTTTAATGATATATATATATANATCATTTTAGCATTACCTCTCGAGGAATTGATGCTTTTAGCTCAGTTGTCACACACTGTTACGTTACAATAATAAAAACAGAACATGATCTAATTTACATTTAGAGGTGATGAAATGATTAATTTATTTTTAATTACCATACAAATATACGGGCTAGAACTTTATTTTACTTTCAAATAAGCGGTGTTTCTTGAAGAAATGCAGTATTTTACTGCATTCGTAACACTCGTAGGCGCACATGCATAAACATATAGGGCGTGTGGCCCCTGTCCCAATAATTTTCAAGAACTTCAAAAAATTTAAGTTGCTTACTTTTATTTGCTATAAAAATTAAAATTTTGAAAAAAATTTAAATTTTTCTATAATGTAACAAAATAATTTCTCTATAATGTAAGCAATATTTTAAAAACCATTTATTTTTATTAATTTTATCTAAATACGAAATCAACGATTTTAATGAAACAAAATTCTTTTTATTGTAAGTTTAAAATCGTAGTTAGCAGTTTATTTAGTTAGTTTTAAGTTATAAAATCGTATCTTTAGTTAGTTTAGCATAGTTAGTTTATAGTTAGTTTAATATAGTGGTCTTGTTTAGTTATTTAGTTCAGTAGTAGTTTAGTTATTAGTTTAGTTATTTTACTCGTAGTTAGCTAGTTTAGTTAGCAGTAGTTTAGTTATTAATTTACGCACAATATTTTTTTTTTATTATTTTCAATGTAGTCACAGTGTAATAAACTTTAAAGATACTTTTCCTGACTGTTAAAAGTTTTCTAGAATCGTTTTAATTCAATTTTGTTTAATAGAAGCAAAGAAACTTATCAGTGTGTTAACATTTAACACTCAAAATTTTTATTCTGATTTGCTTAAAACAAACGCTTTGGGTAAAAGTTTTGTTAAACTAGCTTCATATAATAATCTTGTGATTCGTAACCTATAAATTGTTTTTCTTACAAAAATCTTTTTTTAATTACTAATTAATTTTAAACGTAACATAAGATATTTCGGCTTGTTTCTATCGAATGTGTTCGAAATTATACTGGATTATCGAATAACTTTGAAAAATTTGCACCTAAATTGGAAAACCACATCATCCTAAATGGACAAAATATCAAAATGTGGCATACTGTTACACATAATAAAAATTTTATAATTTTGCATTTTAAGGTCATCGCATAAATCATCCAATCAAAAAATTGCATGGTAAAATTATAAATTATATTGCATTTACTTCTCCTAATATAAATAAATATACATCATATAATGTATGATATACCATCAAAGTTTGAAATAAACTAATTTCTAAAATAAAGAAAACGTTAGTCATCCCCCCTCAACAAAAAAAAACCTTATATCATATATTACGTATATACGTCAAAATCTGAGGCTACTATGACAAAAATTAGTTTTTCATGCAAGAAATATGAAAAAAGCAGCTCTCTTAAATAATTTTCTTGAAAAATATTAGGTAAAAAAAAAAACATTCAAATGCAAAATTCACCTTTCTGATATAGGTAGTCTTTGTTATAATTTTAAAAAAAATACTGATGGGGAAAAATGAATTTTTCCCATATTGAGATATTTTGAATTCGAAATATAATTTCCTACTACATACTGTTATTTACATGCGAACTGTCATGAAAGCATGCTAAAAATCATCTAAAAGGGAGGGGGGGTCTAAAATAATTTTTTCCGCTGAACATAAAAATAATAAAAAAGCACGAGAAATCTTGAATTCGAAACTGGAGACCCTTTCCACAATGTCAGATACATTCGTGCTATAGATTATACCCGCCAATTCTTTAAAAAAAATTCTTGCTATTTGGAAACTATAAAAAAATTGCTCATTTTCAAAATGTAAATCACGTTTGTAGCTCGTAATACCTGTTCTTTAACTTTGACACGGTTCCCAGTGGAACACCGAACTCAAGCTTCACTGACTGCAGTCAGTAAGAGGATGGGTGACCACTTTGAACAACCTGCGTAGGGACCGAGAATGCGCGCTATCAGTCCTCGTCAAACTCTTCTACCGTAAAGTGCTAGACTTCGGATGCAGGTCGTCGGCCTACCAAAGCAGTGGGGCCATCTCCTCTGCAGAGGATTAAAATTTCGATAGCATGTCTTCGGATCATCCTCAGGGATGTTTCAGAGACTGTCGTCATTAGCTCATTGTGCTATTGGCGACGTTAATAAAGCGCCTACCTTAACTTTGACAAGGATTTAGAAACCACAAACCTTTAGATGCAGACTCCCCGGTGGCGCAGTCGGTTCGAACATCGCTAGTCGAGAGTTTGGGTTCAGGGTTTGATACTGGCGTTCATCTTTACAGTCGCCCAACATGATGCACGTTAAATCTGTCATAGATAAAAGTCCTCTCGTTAGTATGATATAGAAAGGGGAGTATCAACTCAGGATCAGTCACATCGTCTGACTGAGCTCAAATTTACTTGACTACCGCTGTTAAATATCTTTATTTTACATATGCAGGCTTTGTGAGCTCAAAATATAGTTTAATAACCCCTTGTTAATTTAAGGAACAAATAGCCCAAGTTGGAGAAGCCCCTCTCCCACTAGGAAAAAAAAAACAGGATATGCTTGGAATAGGTAAAGGGATGGACCACCCTTACATTGGGTTGGCTGGAAATGAATGCATTGTCAGGAAAACACACTACATGATTCGTTGAAATTTTTAAAAAAACTGATCTTAGTATTTTTTTTAGGTAATTAAAAAAAATTCCGATTAGAACTGAGGAAACTTCCTCACATTCTTCTTTGAACTTTAGTAGATGGTTTAACATAACAGGTACCATTCAATGCTCCAATTTAAAGGAACGGAACAGTTCAGTTCTGAAAAAAATCTTCTTGGAAACCTAGTTTTTTATCCTGTTTCTCAGACTCGTTAAAATGCATTCCTTAATTATGAACAATATAAATTAAACCTAAATTATTTAGACTTTCAACGCTACACATTTCTAGGAAAAAATAGATTTTTCTGTTATTTAAAGCTCTGGTCGCAGAAGTGTATAGTCATAAGATTTTCGTATAAATTGCTTGGATATTTTCAGTTAAAATTTTTATAATTTTTTTACAGCTTTAAGGAAATGAGAATTTGAAAGGAATTAGTACATTTATATGGATCTGGTTTTGTAGAATAATCAAAATCTTTGAAAGCTACTAAAAACTTACAACAGCAAATAGCTTCCGTTGCGTCTAATAGAATTATCTTGTGTACGAGGATGAAAAAAGTTGAGAAAACTTCATTCATTTCATTGGAAGAGGGTACGCTTTTGAGAGTAGAAAAATATATTGATAATGACTGCTTATCAAAATGGCCGACATTGCTTATCATGTAGCTGGAATATTACGTTCGTGTATTATTACACAATTACAAAATTAAGATTGAGATTTAATGGTTTTGAAAAGGTCTACCTCCACCTCAGCATTTAGGAAATTCTGAAGAAACTAAAGAAACTATTTGTACAGGTTAATTTAATTCATTAAATTTTGTTCTAACGAATCTAGTCACAGAATGTTTCAAAAACTTCAAAGAAAAATTTTAGTAAGTTTTAAAAATGCTTTAAAATTTAAGAAACTTAGAATAACCTTGAAATGCAAAAAGAATTCAATTTGGAAACTAGGTGCAAAGGAGCTTTCAATGAATAAAAAGAATTAGATAAAATAACGGAATTAGTTTAACCTACTAATACACAATGAGAAAAATTCCTTAACCTTTGACGCAGATTAGACACTAGTTTCGATTTATATATTTCTGACGCTTTAATCACAAGTAAAAATTATATTTTGGTATTTTAATCATAAAACCAGTCTAATAGTTAATCTGTAAAATTATCCAAAATTCGTATTTAAATATATAATCAAAAGTTTATATTTTTTTTCTCATTTATATTCAAAAATTCATTAATTGATTTTGTAAATTAATGAAATTTCAATGATAAATAACTATTTCATAGACCTAATTAACTGCAAATAAGTTTAACTGTTTAGAAGTGAGCTGCGTTGGAATTTTAACTTTACACTAGGAAAAACTAGTATAAAATAGAATATGGCATAACTAATAAAAATGCTAAATATAATATTTTCATTTGTTTCAACTTTTATACAAAACTACGAAATGTTTAATAAAAATACTGCGTCAAAGAGTTAACACTTTTAAAGTTACACGGCTTTCGGAAGAAGTAAACCATATTAAGAAATTTAGGATAATTCTCCACACTTAATTTTCCTGAGCGATTCAGAAAACGATATTGCCAAAATAGTTTTCATATCTGATAAGAAAGCTCTTTCATTCCTGCTAGAAAGGATAATTTTACTTTCGATGTCTACAGACTTGCTCGAATTCGATCTCCCAATTAAGCTAGGAAAATATTCCTTTAAAAAAAAGAGCAGATGTTGACTGGTATAAAAATTAATCAAATTCTTTTAAAACAGTGTTTTAAAACAGTGTTTTTTAAAACAGTGTCTTTAAAACAGTGTCAAACTGAATTTAGTCCTGACGACATTTATGTTTGCTTTAACAACTATCTGTAAAGTATAAGTATTTACAGAAAAGTCCAACTAACATCCTAATTTCTTGTTGCAAATTTTGTATAAAATCAGGATAAATGCGTCAATATCCTCATTATCTGTAAAGGGGTAATTTAAAACTGAATAACTCATTTTAGTGGGAAATAAAAATTTCTGCATATCAAGAAATTAAAGCCACTATGTCTGTCAAATAATTTTATTAAAAGAGCATTCTATAATACATATATTTATTTAAAACCGCATCTTTACATGCTACTCATTTACAAATTAGTTTTAAACAACATCTTCCTTAATTTACATGGAGCTCTAATCACATTTACAATAAAGTCTCATTAAAAATTTGCATAAACATTAAGCCTCTGCCCTATTTACAGAACATCTTACATAAATAGAAATATCTTACATAATTTACATCAAAATATTTATATTCACATGGATTTAAAGTATGAAATGAACAGTGAGATATGAAAACAGCAACTTTGCTATTCAGTTGCACAATACAGAGTCAAAAATATCTATGATCCTCTATTGAAAAAATATGTATCAATCACAAAAATTAACCTATATACATTTAAATTTACATTAATTTTATTTCTTTCTAAATAGTATATTATACAAAAGAAATCAGAAAGTTAACACTAAAGATTTTACTTCAAAATTCTCTCCTACAACTAAAACTATTCCATTAGTTTTTGATAAATTTAAAATGTTTAAACTTTTATATATGAAAAGCAGATTTGCGCATTTAGTTTAATTTCTAGACTGCATTTTTAGATAAAACACTATTTTCGCTTGAGGTTCCAAGTTATCAGTTTAAATTTTTCCCAGCATTTAATTTATCAATTTCAAAAAATGTCATAGTTAGAAAAAAAAAAATATTTCCAAAAATTTCGACTTTAAGAACGGAATTTTTCCCTTTCGGCTGGCGTTTATTAAACTCTCGAGGGCTTAGTGCTACTTATCTAATTTTTACTATAAAATCTNCAATTTAAAGGAACGGAACAGTTCAGTTCTGAAAAAAATCTTCTTGGAAACCTAGTTTTTTATCCTGTTTCTCAGACTCGTTAAAATGCATTCCTTAATTATGAACAATATAAATTAAACCTAAATTATTTAGACTTTCAACGCTACACATTTCTAGGAAAAAATAGATTTTTCTGTTATTTAAAGCTCTGGTCGCAGAAGTGTATAGTCATAAGATTTTCGTATAAATTGCTTGGATATTTTCAGTTAAAATTTTTATAATTTTTTTACAGCTTTAAGGAAATGAGAATTTGAAAGGAATTAGTACATTTATATGGATCTGGTTTTGTAGAATAATCAAAATCTTTGAAAGCTACTAAAAACTTACAACAGCAAATAGCTTCCGTTGCGTCTAATAGAATTATCTTGTGTACGAGGATGAAAAGAGTTGAGAAAACTTCATTCATTTCATTGGAAGTGTGTACACTTTTGCGAGTAGAAAAATATATTGGTAATGGCTGCTTATCAAAATGGCCGACATTGCTTATCATGTAGCTGGAATATTACGTTCGTGTAATAATGGAAAATTAAGATTGAGATTTAATGGTTTTGAAAAGGTCTACCTCCACCTCAGCATTTAGAAAATTCTGAAGAAACTAAAGAAACTATTTGTACAGTTTAATTTAATTCATTAAATTTTGTTCTAATGAACCTAGTCACAGAATGTTACTAAAATTTTTCATTGAAGTTTCTGAAAGTTTTAAAAATGCTTTAAAATTTAAGAAACTTAGAATAACCTTGAAATGCAAAAAATTTCAATTTGGAAACTAGGTGCAAAGGAGCTTTCAATGAATAAAAAGAATTAGATAAAATAACGGAATTAGTTTAACCTACTAATACACAATGAGAAAAATTCCTTAACCATTGACGCAGATTAGACACTAGTTTCTCTTTATATATTTCTGACGCTTTAATCACAAGTAAAAATTATATTTTGGTATTTTTAATCATAAGACCAGTCTAATAGTTAATCTGTAAAATTATCCAAAATTCGTATTGAAATATATAATCAAGAGTTTAAATTTTTTTTCTCATTTATATTCAAAAATTCATTAATTGATTTTGTAAATTAATGAAATTTCAATGATAAATAACTATTTCATAGACCTAATTAACTGCAAATAAGTTTAACTGTTTAGAAGTGAGCTACGTTGGAATTTTAACTTTACACCAGGAAAAAAACTAGTATAAAATAGAATATGGCACAACGAATAAAAATACTAAATATAATATTTTCATTTGTTTTAACTTTTATACAAAACAATGAAAAGTACGAAATGTTTAATAAAAATACTGCGTCAAAGAGTTAACACTTTTAAAGTTACACGGCTTTCGGAAGAGGTAAACCTTATTAAGAAATTTAGGATAATTCTCCACACTTAATTTTCCTGAGCTATTAAGAAAACAATATTCTCAAAATAGTTTTCATATCTGATAAAAAGCTCTTTCATTCCTGCTAGAAAGGATAATTTTACTTTCGATGTCTACAGACTTGCTCGAATTCGATCTCCCAATTAAGCTAGGAAAATATTCCTTTTAAAAAAAAAAAAAGAGCAGATGTTGACTGGTATAAAAATTAATCAAATTCTTTTAAAACAGTGTCTTTAAACAGTGTTTTTAAAACAGTGTCAAACTGAATTTAGTCCTGACGACATTTACGTTTGCTTCAACAACTATCCGTAAAGTATTTACAGAAAAGTCCAACTAACATCCTAATTCCAAATTTCGTATAAAATCAGGATAAATGCGTCAATATCCTCATTATCTGTAAAGGGTTAATTTTAAACTGAATAACTTATTTTAGAGGGAAATAAAAATTTCTGCATATCAAAAAATTAAAGCCACTATGTCTGTCAAATATTTTTATTAAAAGAGCATTTTATAATACATATATTTATTTAAAACCGCATCTTTACATGTTACTCATTTACAAATTAGTTTTAAACAACATCTTCCTTAATTTACATGGAGCTCTAATCACATTTACAATAAAGTCTCATTAAAAATTTACATGAACATTAAGCTTCTGCCCTATTTACAGAACATCTTACATAAATGGAAATATCTTACATAATTTACATCAAAATATTTATATTCACATGCATTTAAAGTATGAAATGAACAGTGAGATATGAAAACAGTAACTTTGCTATTCAGTTGCACAATACAGAGTAAGAAATATTTATGATCCTCTATTGAAAATTCTCACTGCAAAAATATGTATCATTCATCACAAAAATTAATCTATATACATTTAAATTTACATTAATTTTGTTTCCTTTTAAATAGTATATTACATAAAAGAAATCGGAAAGTTAACACTAAAGATTTTACTTCAAAATTTTCTTCTACAACTAAAACTATTCCATTAGTTTTTGATAAATTTAAAAATGTTTAAACTTTTAAATATGAAAGGCAGATTTGCGCATTTAGTTTAATTTCTGGACTGCATTTTTAGATAAAACAGACACTATTTTCGCTTGAGGTTCCAAGTTATTAGTTAAAATTTTCCCAAGCTTTTAATTTATCACTTTCAAAAAATAGCATAGTTAGAAGAAAAAAAAAATTCCAAGAATTTCGAGAATTTTAAGAACGGATTTTTTCCCCGAGGGCTTAGTGCTACTCCTCTAATTTTTACTATAAAATCTGTATACGTTTTGTTGAACATACGATCAATATAGCGATTGAAGAAAACTGGGAACACTCGCTTTCTCAAAAGTCATTGCAATATCATATTAAGAGTAAAAACTGAGTACATATTAAAAAATTAATAACTAGTTTCACGTTCTTTAATCAATAGATACTTCCGTTAAAGATTTAAGGTCTCTTCACAGCAAGAGGATACTGATCCACTACAAAAGAGTGCATGTGTGAATCGAGAAGTTCCGAAACGGCTAGACTAGTGTGAAGCATAACGAGAAAGTAGAACGGCCGTCTCCCACTTCCACGTCATATTCCACACTAGTCTAGAATAAGGCTCCTATACTATCAGAGCTGATCTATCAAGTAATATTGGAGCAAACAAGTTAGCAAGTTAACGTTATGTTAGTATTAGTTATGTTATGTGCTTATGCTAGCTCTTTGCTCCAAAAATAAATGATAAATCGGCCTGTTTAATCAACACCTCCTAGAAAGAAGAGGCCTCAGCACGGGTTACCATAAATATCTCTTAGTAGTCCAAACGTAATGACATATTTTGTATTTTCAACCACTGCGCAGCTTAGTACCCCTAACGTAATGACATATTTCTTATTTTTCGTCTACTGCGCAGTTAACTTCGTCACATCGGACTACTAAATTGATCCGTGCTGAGGCCTTTCTACTTCTAGGAGGT
>NC_092205.1:97579525-97600264 GCF_043381705.1 Parasteatoda tepidariorum
AAATTTTTTTTAACAGTTTCGTTCTTAGACTTCTATTTGATATAGAGTACATTAATTTTTTTAATAGAATACGTATAATTGTTATTGCCCATATATACTACATAAATGCTTGACAAATTATTAATTTCTTTGTTTAGAGGAATTTATATTTATAAATACGTACATAAAAATACGACGACAGACTAAATTGTGAAGTATTAACATGTCAAATATACAGCATTTAATGTTTTTATTAAAGTTCACTATAAGGCGAAAAGAAACGTTAAAATGTAGTGCTATGACACGTGATAGCTAGTCGTGAGCTTTAAGTGTTTTAAATAATGTAAGCTGTAATTACACAAACAGATTCTGAATTGTCCGTTAAAAATTTTTATTTGGAACAGAATGTGTTACCTTAAATATTAAAATTTGTGCTGAATAACAGTACACTACTGACGAGGCGGGATTTATTAAAAAGTATTTTATTAATACCGTGCGTTTTATTTAGGTAACCCTAAATATGCGATATTGTATGTTCTAGTTCTTTGGTTTCCAAGCATCTCGATACCTCAAATACTTTTCAACTTTCTAATTTTAAAGATTGTGTATTCAATAAACTATTCCGGTTTTTCCCTGTACTCTTGAATTTTACATTGAAATAAGTTTAAGAGTTTATTTAGTATATTTTAATAGCCGACAAAGTTGTGCGATCACTCATAGATTCGATATAAATCTTATTAAATCATTTGTTTTAAAGTTTGGCCTAAACTTATATTACGTGTATTTTAAATCGGAGATATTATTTTGAAACTAGCACATTTACTTCAACTGATTCTCACATATTGCGATAACAATCACGCATCTGAAAATTTGGTGGAGATTTATTGAAAAATATATAATTAGTATTATACCATAATAAAATTTTATATTAAGCTTTCTTAATTTAAATATGTTTTGTTTGAGAATCGAAAGCCAAGTAATTTAGTTTAATTGCCGTAATTTAATTTTCATTTCAAATTTAAACTGGCACTCTCAAGGAATCAATTTTTAAAATTACAACTTTACATTTTAGCTCTTGTACTGGACAACAGTTTGAAGAAAAAACAAATAAATCGAAATTAGTTTTTATTCGTTGAAAGTTAATTCTCATAAATATTCTAGGTTTATTTTTGAGTCATTAAGTCATAATTTATAAAGAGCAGTAGCTAACAATAAGCTAGTCTTAAAACGTTTTGACACGCAATTGTACGTACACACACTAAGCAGGATCAATAAGTATTTAGTGTACGCAAATTAGATGAACGTTATCTAAGACTTTAAATTTAATTTATGATATTTAATGAATAAATAATTGACTATTAAAATAATCCATGAATAAAATGTTGAATAGAATAAACATTAGATTAATAAGATTAATTATTTTTCGTATTTAAGAAAATATTAGAAATAAATTTACTTTAATACTGAGTACTCTTAAATTGCATGCAAGGCATTTCAAAATATGGATTTAGATTTCTTAAGTTTCATTGAAAAGTATGTTGCTTAATTTTTAGGAGAAAAAACTAAATTACAATATTCATAAAATACAAGTGTGGAATTTTCATATTAGAGGAGAACATAAAAATAAACCTTGAGCTGAAGAAATAAAGTTGGTTTAACTCTACAGTTAGGTCATGACAACTAGGAAACTTAAGTAAGTCATCTTGCCACACATGGTCTTCATGGCAACTAGGTCATTTATTGGGATCATCTTGGCAACTAAGTCAGTAATCCTTGCACACATGGTTATCTTGGCAACTGTGTTAGTAATTGAGGACATCTTGGCACAAATGTTTCTCATGGAAAATAGGTCAGAAATGGAGCTCTTGGCAAAGTGTTAAAGTGTCCAGTACAGTGTCCGTTGAAGTGTCCAGTACAAAGCCTAGTGTTAAAAATATAAAATGCCTTTACTGTCACGGCAAAATTAACATAATAATTAGTTAGAGAGGCAATGTTCAATATCGGTGCATCGAATCAAGTTTTATAATCATTTACGAAGCTAATGATTCTTTCGATCCCCCTCGTAGGTAAGCTCTTTGAATATTTTTCTAAAATAGTCATAAATCTTATAATGGTGATCACATTCATACAAAAATACAATTCCTACTCGCAAGTCCTCTGCACTATGTGCTTACTTTCCAAAGCACTCGAGTAAAAACACAAAAATTTATTAACAAACGCAGACAAAGTTAAAATGAAAACCCTGAGTAATGGTGAAGTCGAAATTTCAATTACTAAAAATTTTAAAGTCTCTATGAAAGTGAAATGGCTTTTAAGTATACAGGGAAATATTGCAGTCAAATATTCGATAGAGTTCATTTGAGTTAGAACTATTTGACAAAAAACATTGTGCCGAATTCATTAGCCTCCCGATAGTTATGAGCAGATTTAATCAGCAAGACGTAAAAAACTAGCCCTCCACCACTAAAAACTAAAAAGGTGAAATAAGTTTTATACGCAAGGCACAATATTAACGCAATTAACTCCTGTCCTAACAAGTTAAAAATTAACTTGAAAAACTTACCTAGCTTATGTGAAATGCTATCCACAATGATGCTTACCTCAACGATGCTCACACACCCCTCTCTCCTCCCCCATGGTAACATGTGTGGGAGACCCCAAAACATTCCTAACTAATTAGAGTAAACCAATTTTTCTGAAACTGAAACCTACCTTAAGGTAGGAGACTGGCTTCAACATATTTTTACAAAGGCTAAATTAAATTTGTTAGCAAGGATCCGAAAATTAAAAACTTATGAAATATATTTCAAAAGAAATTTGCTCAAAAACTACGAATACTCCAATGCCAAAACCTTGACAACAAATTATAATGCATAAATTTCAATATAATTTCTCTAGATTAGTGTAATTGCATGCGTTTTGAACTGAAATTCTTTTTAAAAATGAAATATAACTAAATATATTATTTATGAATATTGAATCTCCGTGAAGAAAATTTTAAAACACACTTAAAACGTAAATTAAAATAATTCACTCATACCCTAGCTTTTAGTGCAAACAATGGATAACATATAAATCTACAAAAAATTCAAATTCTGTAATGAACTGTCGTGATAAAAATCTCAAAATGCACGTTTAGAAAAGGAGTTCAATTTAAACGTTCACGAAGTTCATTAAGGAAAAAATTCGAAAGTGAAGTCTTAAAAATATATTTCAATCAAATGAAAAGGTTTAAATACTCTAAACATAAAAAAAAAATAATGTTTATTTTTCAGGAGTCTACTTCCGGCTATATTTGTCAGCACACGAAAAATCTAATCAAACTCCATTTATTAAAATCTGACATCAAAAACTTAGATATTTTGGAAAGCTAATTAACCAAGTCCAAACATGAATAATGAAAAATTCAAATTTTGTCGAAATTTTTTCTTTTTACCCAGTTGGATACCAGAATAATTTGATTTGTTAAATGGCTTAATGTGTAAAATCTTTCACAATTCAATCGCTAATCAAACACTGTATTTGAGTTTAAATACACCAAATAAAATTTATATTCAACAATTTCTTAATCAGATCAAAATACTTACCAATCACTAAACTTTAAAGTAATAATCAATATTCTGCTGCAAGGTATATTCTTTTAATCCAGCATAAGTAACTTTCAGCAGTAGAGTATCAAGCTGTAAAGTCATAATCGGTATTCTGCTGCTAGGTATATTCTTTCAAACTAGCATTAGTTACTTCCTGTGGTAGAGTATCAAACATCAATTTCAAGGAAATCACGGTAGCTTCCTGGATTCTGCAATAAATAAGAAAATGTAATTAAAAATATAATCGTTTAATATGGTTATGTTTCATTAGTGAAATATTTAATGCTGTGTACACAGTGTCGTAAGAACTACGAAAAAACTATATTAACCCGCTGAAAAAGTATCTTACTAAAGAGCTAAAAACATGTAACAATTTAAATGTACTCTTATGTCAATACAAATATATTGTTTAATAATAATTTAAAACAATATTTTCAATTTCTTAAATTTAAAATGACGTAAAACTTATAACTAAGTTTCGTTTGAATAACACTATTATTGATCAAATATTTTCCTCAAACCAAACCTGAACCTGTTAAATTTAGTAGCCGTTTGCTTAGAAATTGGTATCCTTCGTGGCAGAGTGGATGTTTTTGGCTTTATATAGTACGTTCACCAGGAGTGAACACTTTGTTCTGCCTACATCACGTAATAACCGACCATTTCGCTATTTTTAGGAAAAGGATGTGAACAATCCTGAACAAGGTTGCTATTTGGCTAAGACAAAATTATTTATTTCACAATTTATGTGCATTTTTTTAATATTAAATGTTTCATAAATTTGATGATACTTCTCTTTTGAGTGAATAGTTTGTCCTTTAAGATATTTGTTGGGAAAAGAGCAGTTTTTAAATTTAAAATATATTTAATTAGCTAGAGTAGCGAAAGGTATAATAGAATTCACTGCATGTGCTTGGCACGCATTAAGGGTTGTCTCAATTTCAAGAACGGAGATTTTTCTCTTCTTACTCCCGCGATGGAATGAACACGGCCTCCATGGAGGTGGAGCCAAGTGCCAACTCCTGGTGAACGAACTATACCTAAGGGCCGTTGCCACTCAACGTTATGTGCATACAAAATATTTGTTAAATGAAAAATTGTACCTGAAGTAAAGCACCATTAAAATTCTTAAAGTTAAATCTTTTAGACGCATTTTTGAAGCTACAGACACTTCGCATTTGCCATAAATTTCGCACTAACCTTTCACTGATAGGCCTGTTAGTATGATTAAGCGACTAGTGAAAAGATGATCCTTACAAAAACATTAACTTAATATAACATATCACCAGCCTAAAATTATAACTACATTTACATGAAAACCTGAAGATGAATGCCAAAGTTTCTATAATCAGAATATGTAGATTTTCTCCAAAAAAGAATTAAAATTAAACTTAATTATTAAAAAAAACAATGATTATAATAGGTAAATACCTGTGTGTCTAAGCAAAAGCCATTGTAAATTTTTAAACAAATGTTCTAGTACAATGAACATTCGATTTTTAAATTTTCAATTTGTAGAAAACATAAAAGCAATCATAACTAAAACAAATCGAAATATTTTAAGTTTAAAATTTGCTGCTAAACATTGTATATTTATAAGTAATGTATCACTAATATTAGATTAATATTAGTCTCAAATTCTGAAAGGAAAGAGTCTAAAGACCTAATATTTTGTTCATTTTAAAACAATTTTCAATTTAGTCCAAAATTTTGAATGACATTAACTGTTCAGAATTGTATATCGATTTACTGCAGAAATCATGAAGCTTAGCTAAGTTGGGCTGCGATGGAAACTGAAAGTAAGCTGTAACCTTCTAAATAGAAATACCTTTTAGAAATTTTCAATGCTGTACTAAATATCACGAAAAAACACATAAAATTGAAATTAGTCAACAATGATTGCAAAACCTTTAGCATACAACCAGTAAATTATATACAACAATCTGATCTTATGTTTCAGTGTGATGATATTTAACACATTTAACTGAAATTAGCAAATAGTTTTCTGATATTAATGCCTTGGGGGTAAATGCTCTATTAAAATACAGTAGAATCTCCCTATAAAGAGATTTTTAGTCTTAAAGTTGCGCAACACTTTAATGTTTTCAATACTTAGGTCAACTTCTTAATTTTCATAAATTTCGAAGAAAGTTGATAGTTGGAATTTCTCAACTAACAAATTCGTTACTCACCTTAAGAATTACACTATTGAATTAGGAACGAAATTTTCAGACAAAACAATCGCAATCAAAGTAAAAATATTTCACAGCAATCTTTTATTACGTATTGACTTACTTCCAATTATGAGAAATTCATTTGAATTTATTGCTGAAAGTTTAAATCATTTGCTGAACTACAAAAAACAACTTTACTTAACTGAATAACGAAATTAAACGGTGTTACCTGGTCTCAGGGAAGTAAATATACCAAGATGTACGGTCGTTAAGAACAATACAAATTCTGTGCGACTTAAAAAACCTAGCCCGATTGCAAAACTACGTTTTGTTTTTCTTTAACCAAACTCAAGCTTATGAAAGTTAAAATTAGTTTAAGAGATGTTGGTATACACTAATCTTTATTAAACTAATTATCTTAAATTTCGAATGTGGGATTAAAAATAATTCAACGCAGTTTAACATAGAGCATTAATACCGTTGTTTAAAATATACAAATGTATGCAAAAGTATAAATATATGATATTTAATATTGAGGGGGAATAGTCTTTCCAATTTTAAACAATCATGGATCTTCGCAAGTTCATTATACATCGGAGAAAATAAATTTTAAAAATTACACTGTTATATTTAGTATTGATTTATTTTACTTTAAGCTTTCCCCCCATCAAAAAATAAGAAATTTTTTTTTAAAATTATCCAAGAAAGACAAGAATTAAAACAGGTATACTAGTCTTTCTTAAACGCAATCACTTTCAGTGGACAAATACAAGCGTACCACCAATAACCACGAAAATTTAAAACTAAGAAAAAGCCTCAAGAGAAAAGTAATCTATAAACAAGCTTCAATTTAATTGGTAATCAGTGATAAATTTATTGGTTGAAGATTTAGAAAAAAACTGCTTCTTTTGACCAAAAGCTCAAAGAAAACATCAGACAAAATCACGTACGGTATCCATCTAAGTATTTAAAATGAGACTGAATACACAAGACTACGATTTAAATATAAATCGGTTCAGAGACAGAAAGAGCTCACTCGATACAACCCGTGCCTCGTATTTTATATCCCTTAATATGGATTAATTTCTACTAAAGTTGAGTTGGTATGGTAGGTAAGTGCATTATTTACGTCGCACTAGAGCTCCACCATGCGTTACTAACAAATGCCTTTGAAACATATCTGAGGATGATCCGAAGTTATGTCATCACAATTTTGATCCTCTCTGCCAAGAGAAGGCACTGCTGCTTTGGTGGCCCGATAACCAGCGCGCGAAGTCTAGCACTCTGTACAACAGAACAGTTTAACGAGGATCGATGCCGCGCACCCTCGGCCCCTACGAAGACTGATCAAAGTGATCACCCACCCGCTTACTGACCGCAGTCAGTGATGCTCGACTTCGGCGTTCTACTGGGAACCGTGTCTTTGCGATGAGTCCACTGCAGGGCTGAATTTTTTGGAAAAATGAATTGGAAGAAATTTTACTAATACTATTACGATAACTATTATAATTGTATTACTATAATTTTATTACTAATATAATTATTACGATTATTACTATTAGAAATTTTAAGTTAGCTCAAGAACAAAGAATTTTCCATGCCATGCTAAACCCTCGACAACAAATTATAATGCATAAAATTCAATATAATTTCTCTAGATTAGTATAATTACGTGTGTTTTGAACTGAAATCTTTGAAAAAAGTAAATATAACTATATTTATGAATATTGAATCTTTAAGAAAAATTTTAAACACACTCATAAGAAATTCACTCATACCCTAGCTTTTAGTCCAAATAATTGATAACATACAAATCTAAATAATCTCAAATTCTAGAATAAACTGATAAAAAAAATCTTAAAATAGACGCTTAGAAAATGAGTTTAACGTTCATAAAATTCATTTTCTTCCTCTGCCTAAGTCTTAAATATAATTTAATGAAATTGTTAAAATACTCTAAACGTTACAAATCAAGTTTAGTTTTCAGGAGTCTACTTCCGGCTCCATTTGTCGGAATACGAAAAAACTACTATAACTTCATTTCTAATAATCTGACAAAAAGTTATGTTTTGGAAAGCCAATTAAACCAAGTCCAAATATAAATAATGAAAAATTCAAATTTTCGTCGAAATTTTTCCTTTTTACCCAGTTTGATACCCGAGTAATTTTATTTTTGAAATAGTTCAATGTGTAAAATCCTTCATAATTCAATGTCTAATCAAATGCTGTATTTGAGTTTAAATACATTAAATAAAATTCATTAAACAATTACTCGATCAGATCAAAATAATTCTTACCAATCACTAAACTTTTAGGTAATAATCAACATTCTGCTGCAAGGTCTATATTCTTTCATTCTGGCATTAGTAACTTTCTGTAATGGAGTCTCGAACATCTATTTCAAGGAAATCACGGTAGCTTCTTGGATTCTGCAACAAATAAGAAAATTTAATTAAAAATATAACCGTTTAATATGGTTATGTTTTATTAGGCAAATATTTAACACTAGATTGCCCAAGCAAGTCATTTCGACTGCTTTTTAATTTCAGTTAGAAAAACAGTGACGACACACAATCTCAGAATTTTGTAACTTTTCGTAAAACATAATTGTTTCTTGTTCCTATTTACTTATAACTTGTTATGTAACTGTAAATAGNAGCTAAGTTTTGTTTGAATAACACTATTTTTGACCGAATATTTTCCTCAAAAAAACCTGTGCCCATTAAATATAGTAGCTGTTAGTTTAGGTTTTGGTAGCCTTGGTGGTAGAGTGGATGTCCTTGGTTTTATACCCAAGGGCCACTCTAAACGTTTTGGGCATACAAAACATTTGTTGAAAACAAAAAATTGTACCTGAAGTAAAGTTAATGAAGTAATGTTTCATTTCTTTGCAAAATTTGACCAGTCCCACGCAGTGGTTTGATCGTAATAACATGGTTTCCAGTAGAAAAACCGAAGTCAAGGATCACTAGCTGCTGTCAGTAAGCGGGTGGGTGACCACTTTGAAAAGCCTTTGTAGGGACCGAGGGTGTGCGGTATGGGTCCCAGTTAAGCTGTTCTACCGTAAAGTGCTAGACTTCGCGTGGTGGTCGTCTGGCTACCAAAGCAAGAGAGTCATCCCCTCAGCAGAGGATCAAAATTGCGATTGCATGTCTTCGGATCATCCTCAGGGATGTTTCTCAGACCGTAGCTAATTGCCCATTGTGCAGCTCTAGTGCAACGTAAATAATGTACCGTACCGTAAATCTGCAGACATTTTCAAGCTGCAGACACTTCGTATTCGTAAGTTTACCATTTATCAAACATTTCGCACTAACCTTTCACTGAGAGGCTTGTTGGTATGATTAAATGACCAATCAAAATATGATCCCTACAAAACATTAACTTAATATAACACATGACTATCCCAAAATTATAGCGACATTTATATCAAAACCTGAAGTTGAATATTAAAGTTTTTATAAACCAAATATGTAAATTTCCCCTAAAAAAATTAAACTTTTAATTATAAAAGTTAAACCAATGATTATAATTAGGTCAATATCGATGCGTCTAAGCAAAAGCCATCGTGAACTTTTAAACAAATGTTCTAGTACAATGAACATTGGATTTTTAAATTTTCAATTTGTAGAAAACATAAGAGCAATCCTAACTAAAACAAATCGAAATTGTAAGTTTTTTTTAAATTTGCTGCGAAATATTGTATACTTATGACTAATGTATCACTAATATTAATCTCAAATTCTGAAAAGAACTTAAAGACTTAATATTTTTGATCATTTTAAGACAATTTTCACTTTTTAGTCCAAATTTTCGAATGACATTATCTGCTTAGAATTTTAAATCAGTTTATTTCAGAAATCATGACAAATGGCTCAATACAGAGAATTATGGAACACAATACCATATTGGTGCCATTGGTTCCTTATACAAAAACATTAACATATCACTAGCTTAAAATTATAAAGACATTTACATCAAACCCTGAAATTCAATGTGAAGGTTTTTATAAAACGAATATGTAGATTACTTTCCCCAAAAAAGAATTAAAATTAAACTCATAAAATTTAAGCCAATGATTTCAATAGCCAATTTCCCCTGCGTCTAAGCCATCGTGAACTTTTAAACAATTGTTCTAGTACATTGAACATAAGTTTTTGAAATTTTCAACTTTTAGAAAACAAAATATTTAGATTTGTTTTAGTTAGGATTGCTTTTAAGTTTGCTACTGAAAATTTTATACTTATGATAAATTCTACGATTAGTTCGGTGCAACTTATTTATGCCATTAAACTAAAACCTCAAATTTTGAAAAGAAAGAATTTAAATTAATATTTTTGCTCATATTAAAAACAATTCTCTTCTAGTCCGAATTTTCGAATGACATTAACTGTTTAGAATTTTAAATCGGTTTACTACAGAAATTATGAAAAATGGCTCGATACAGATAGTTGCCAAACAGAATTCCATATTGGTGTTCGCAGCTTAGCTAAGTTGGGCTGCGATGGAAATTTAAAGAACGCAGTAACCTCCCGAAAAGAAACTCCTTTTAGAAATTTGCAATGATATACGCATTTAAATTTCACGAAAAAGATCACATAAAATTGAAATTAGCCAACAATGATTGCAAAACCTTAGTACACAACCAGTAAATTATATACAGCAATCTAATTTTACGAATCAGTGTGATATTATTTAACATATTTAACCGAAATTAGCAGATAGTTTTCTGATATTAATGCCTTGGGGTAAGTGCTCTATTAAAATACAGTAGAATCTCCCTATAAAGAGATTTTTATTCTGAAAGTTACGTAACACTTTAGAAAGTTGATCAAGTATTGAAAACATTAATTTTTATCAATTTCGAAGAAAGTTGACACAAATAGAATTTCTCAACGAACATATTAGTTATTCACCTCAGGAATTACACAATTGAATTAGGAACGAAATTTTCAGACAAAATAACAATTAAAGGAAAAACTTATTTCACAACAATGCTGTATTTCGTATTGATTTACTTCCAATTAAGAGTAGTTCATTTGAATTTATTACTGAAAGTTTAAATCATTTGATCAATTGCAAACTAACTACTTTAGTTAACTGAATAACGAAAATTACACGACGTTACCTGGTCCAAGGGAAAATAGAAAAGATACCAAAATGAAAATTCTGAAACAATAAAAATTCTGTGCGATTAAATGTCTTCTATTTAGGTTCACTGTAAGGCGAAAATAAATTTAAAAATGCTGTGCTATGTTACGTGATAGCGAGTCTTAAGTTTTAAGGGTTTTAAATAATGTAAGCGGCAATTTCACAGAGAGATTCTGAATTGTCAGATGGAAATTGTTATTTGGAACAGAATGTGTTACTTTAAATATTAAAATTTATGCTGAATAACAGTAAGTTACTGAAGAGGCAAAATTCATTAAAACTGTCATTTTATTAATACCGCGTGTTTTTTTAAATAACACTAAATATACCATATTGTATGTTCTAGTTTTTGGTTTCCAAACATCTAGATACAAGCTAGACAAAGTTTTCCGATTTTAAAGAATGTGAATTCAATGAACTGTTTTTTCCTTGCACGCTTGAATTTTGGAGTGAAACAAGTTTAAGCCTGGATTTAGCATATTTTAATCACAGCAGACAAAATCGAGATGTGAGCAAACAATTTTATAGATTCGATATAAATTTTGTTAGATCATTTGTTTTAAAGTTTGGCCTAAACTTTTAGATTACGTGTATTTTAACCTTAGACTATATTTTGAAACTAGTACTTTTACTTCAACAGATTCTCAAATATTGCTATAATAATCACGCATCTGAAAATTATTTTGGTGAAGATTTAATGATTATTTTAGTAGTAAAATACCAAAATAAAGTTTAATATTAAGTTCTATTAGTCTTAATATGGTTTATCGGAGAATCGAACGCCAAGCATTTTAGTTTAATTCCTGGAATTTAATTTTGACTTCAAATTTTAAACTGGCACTCTCAAAAAAAAAATCAGTTTCAGTATTACATCTTTACATTTTAGCTGGTGTACTGGACAACAGTTTGAAGCAAAACACCGCCGGCTTAAAGTTGAAACTATTTGCGCAACTGCAACAAGCAAACTACTTAACTGGATAACGAAAGTAAACGGTGTTACCTGGTCAAAGAAAAGAACAGAAGGAGACAAAAGATACTAAAATGTATGGGGGTTGTTTAAAAAATCTGCGAGACCTAAAAACCTAGTTTGATTGCAAAAAGTGCTTTCAATACAGAAGATTGTTTTTCTTTAACCAAACTCAAGCTTTATTAGTTAAATTAGTTTTAAAAAAATTTTGGTATACACTAACCGTTATTAAACTATTGATCTTAAAAATTTCAAATTAGTGGGATTAAAAATATTTAGAGTATAAAAAATATTACAACTCAGTTTAAAATGAAGCGTTAATATAGTTGTATAGAATATACATACATGCTTATACAAATGTATAAATATAAGATATTTCTTAATATTGAGGGGATATCTTTTCAGTTTTAAACAATCACGAAACTTTGAAAACTCAATATTTGAGAAAACAAAACTTTAAAAATTACTTTTAGTATGTGTTAAATTTTAAGCAAGCTAATATCCCATAAACAAATACGAAGAAAAATATTTTTAAAATTATCCAAGAGAATCAATTATTAAAACAGGTATAGTAATCTTTCTGAAAAAGCAATCACAAATTACAGACACACACAATTACAAGCGTACCACTAATAACCACGAAAAACTTAAATGCAAAAAGTAAAAAAATTAGAAAAACTTACTTTAAAAAAACATCAAGAGAAAAGTCTTCCATAAACAACCTTCTGAAAAGTGGTAATCATCGGTAACAAATTTATTTCTTGAAAATCTTTAGGACAAAAATGCTTCTTTGAACCAAAACTTCAGAGAAAACATCCATCTCAGTATTTAAAATGAGACTAAGCACACAAGACTACACTTACAGTTCGGAGACAGAAAGAGCTCATTAGATACCAGTCGTGCCTCTTATTTTATATCCCTTAATATCGATAACGATTAATTTCTGAAACAGTTGAGTTGAGTTGATGATATGATAAGTAAGTAAGTACATTATTTACGTCACACTAGAGCTCCACCATGCGTGATTAACAGCGGTCTTTGAAACATCCCTGAGGATGATCCGAAGTCATGCCATCACAATTTTGATCCTCTGCTAAGAGAATGGCATTCTCACTTTGGCACGATAACTTCGCACGAAGTCGAGCACTCACTGTACGGCAGAACAGTTTAACGAGGACCGGTACCGCACATCCTCGATCCCTACGAATACTGATCGAAGTGGTCACCCACCCGCTCACTGACAGCAGTCAATGATGCTTGACTTCGGCGCTCTACTGGGAACCGTGTTTTTACGAACAATCCACTGCGGGACCTCAAATATTTTAATAACTGAATACGGAATAAAGTATAACTGAAGAAAAATCAATCATACACAAATTAACAGGCTAGTACAATTACAGGCAATGTGAGTCCCGCGGAGGACAGATCGTTAAGACACGGTTCCCAGCAGATCACCGAAGTCAAGCATCACTGGCTGCGGTCAGTGTGCTGGTGGGTGGCCACTTGGATTAGTCTGCGTAGGGACCGAGGGTGTGCGGTATCGGTCCTCGTTAAACTATTCTACCGTAAAGTGTCCGACTTCGCGTGCAGGTCGTCGGGCTACCGAAGCGGGGGGTGCCATCGCCTCTGCAGAGGTTCAAAATTGTGATGGCAAGTCTTCGGATCATACTCAGGGATGTTTCCCAGACCGTCGCTAATAGCCCATTGTAGAGCTGTAGTGCGACGTAAATTAACTACAACAACAACAGATAATGTGCCTCTAATTTCGAAAGTAAAGTTATCCAAAATGCAGGTAGACATGAAAAACTAATATAAAAGATACAACATGGTTACGATTGGAATAGAACCCGCAAACTCCTTGCTTAAAAGTGTTTTGTAGAAGACAAACTTTCATAAGCACTGCAAAATTTACAGATAACTTTATTTTTTACGTAACTTGTAGGATATTAGTTTGTAACTACTAAAGTTCTTTGTGATGAGCAATTTAAACCAACAGCATTCTCTGTCGCAACTTGGGTCCCGCAGTGGACTGATCGTTAAGACACGATTCCCAGTGGATCACTGAAGTCAAGCATTACTGGCTGTGGTCTGTGAGCGGATGAGTGACCACTTTGATCAGCCTGCGTAGGGACCATGGAGCACGGTATCGGTTTTCGTTAAACTGTTCTACAGTAAAGTGCTCGACTTCGCGCGCCGCGCTTCCAAAGCAGGGGAACGATAATGTGAATAGTCTGTTATTATTATAACTAACCGGTCAATATTAATAACAACCAAATGAACCGGTTAAATGGAATAATTTAGGCGAATTCATCACATTAACCAGTTATTATTAATAATAACTAATGAAGTTAGGTCAATGTCATTCTTTCGCGTTTTTATTGGGGATATTTCCGTGTTGTGATCTGTCAGGTCAACTACAATTTCCAAATTGATTTTAAAGTGGAATTTTTTTTAAACAAAAAACAAACTTGTAGATGTTTGACCGGGGTTGGCCACGAGTTATTCCCGTCAAGTTGGTCGCTTTCAGTGATTTTTTTTTCCAGTTTCTAGCGGGCTGCTGCCCAGAAGATGGCAAGACGAGGCGATTATTCAACCGCAGATCACGATACGGAAATCTCTCCGTTCTATTTTTCCCTTAGACCAAAAGAAGCGGTTATTATTAATAGTACGGTTAGTATTAGTAATAACCGTATCTACCACTTTAGCCGTAACACATATAATATACAAAGAGGCACACCCCTGTCACAATGCAATATAAACCGTTTAATAACATTGTAAAAACTTCATTGGTTATTATTATTAATAACCGGTTAAAGTGAATAATTTGCGATTTTTCTCACTTTGACCAAAAAAAAGCGGTTATTATTAAAATTGACCTTTTAGTACCGTCATGTGGGGCTACTTTGTGCAGGATTTCGCAGTTTTTGAACTTTGACATGTAAAAAAACTATGTTAATTCAAACTTCAGTAAAATTTATCGATATTATATTCATAACTGGACTCAGACGAGTGAATTTGATCAATATTGGCATTATTTGTATGTAATATTTACAAATAATAAGTCAAAACATATCTTGCACAAAGTAGCCCCAAGTGGGGCTACTTTGTGCAGTGATAGGAATTCAGTTTAATAATCATGTTTTTAGTAAAATATTGATATAAAATTGTTAAAAAAGTTAATTGTTGACATTTTAAAAACAAAAACATCAAGATATGTAAAGATATTAGTTTGAAAATAATTTTCAGCGTTAAAAAAACATTTTTTGTAAAGAATTTTTTCTTAAAAAGAATGTTTATTTCAAAACATTTGAGTTTAAACAAAAGGAAACCATATACATTTTTGAACATTGAAATAGATGAAATTTCAAAAATAATAATTATTACATATTCATTAACATTTATAATATTGGTAAATTTGAACATAACATGCTTGAATGAACATGACAGAATTTGCTCTTCAGTTTCTGTCAAAATCACCTGATGCCCTATAAAATATATTTTTATATGTTAAATCGTTTGATTAATTCATTGAAAAATCTTTGTAGCAGAAAAATAATAGTTTACCAGCACGTTTCACGTGTTTCTTGTGAATTTTAATAGAGATATTATTTCTGTGGATTTTGTACTTCCGAGAAGCTTCTGCAATCAACATACCACCAGCAACTGCTTGCAAGCATTGTTGCAGCTTTTCTAAAGTGTAATCACGGTAGTTCCTCTTTCCAGGTATTTTTTTTATAACGTCTGACCATTTTTCTGTCGAAAAAAAAAACGAATGAAACTTTGCACAAAGTAGCCCCCACAGTGCATTTTTTTTATTTTCCGTTTATTTGTTATTAATTTTCAAAATTTTTTAACGCTAACATGATATAATTGTTTATTAATATATAAATAAAAATTTTGCACTTACGACAATTGTTTTATCAACGTCTTTGCATTTCACAGCTAAAGTTTCCACGCACACTTTTCGACGTCGAACGTTCTCGGAAAGTTGTTGACATTGGATAAACAAAACACACTCTGAGATTGTTTCAAAATTCGAAAAAAAATGTTTGTAGTAATAGAGGAGACTTCTATCTTCAAATTCCACGCATTTTTAACGTGGAAAAAACATAATACTGAATAGCAGCACTTGAAAAGTGCCAAATTCGAATTTGCACAAAGTAGCCCCACATTAATAATTACCTGATTTATTAATTTAGATGTAACATATATACAATAGATTATTAGAATTAATAGAGTAAATGTTCATGAAAATGTAGAAGTACATCAATGTTTTTTACTTATTTATTTTTGCCATTATTCCCATTAACTACTCCCATTTACGAGTTGATTCCAAATATTATTTATAAAAAATAAAAATTCATGCAATTAAGGGAGAATTTTTTTTTCAAAATAGAAATAATGGAGAAAAAAAATCGGAAATAAACGCTTTATCAATATGAACCTTGGTTTCTAAATGCTACAGTTGGAATTTTTAGGGAAGTGGCATGCTATTTTTATTTCAGAACAGGCGAAATGAGCAAGCTCAGATAGCAAAACTATCTGAAAAACACTTCTGAGTGTTCGCTATCGACAACGAGTATTAAACGTAGCTTCTATAATAAAATGAGTTATTTTAAGTCATATTGTTTGCGTCGCATAATTAGTTTAGTGAAAAGTATTAGATCTGATTTTCTCATGAAATTCTGATCTTTTGGATTTCTTATGAATCCGAATAAACTATGTGTTTGTTTTTTATTTTATGAACGTCCTCAAACAGCAGTCCCAGTTTTGCGTTTATGACTACAAATGTTCAACTCCGTAGCCTTGCAAATTTGAACCCAACCCAGAAGACAATGAAACTCCTGGATCAGTACCCCCGGAGGTACGATTTGTTATGGGAAAATGGAGCACTTTGTGACTCGACATATTTAACGTGCACCAGTCTCCATTTACTACACGGGGAGTCACGGCGAGGCGGCCAGTGGAGATCGAAACCACGACCTCTTGAGCATGGGTCCAGGGCCCTACCAACCAGGCTATCTCGGCCTTATGTCTTTGTCTATATTTTTGATTAATTTTGATGTATTTAAATTATAAATTTGTGCTTTTTCTAACGAATATCAGTATATATCAACAAAAATTTGCCGCTCAATTAATTCGTACCTCTGAGGAGTGGGCAGCAGTTTCTGGAATTGGCAAGTGGAATCTTTAATAAAATGTCATGTCCTTATAATGACACGAAAACTTAAAACCACATGCTTAACATCTATTTTAGCCATAAAATTAAAATCTTTGGCAAATATAACAAAAATTTAAAACTTGGATAATGTTAGGCAAATAAGAAAAAGTTGACTAACAAATTTAATAAATTTTTATTAAACTATGTAGACAATGAAAATGAACAGAATGATGTCTTCTTCACAACTAACATCTTCTTAACTTTGTTCTTGTACTTTCTTCTTTTTTGAGTATGAAAGGTATTTTACTCACATACCTATTAAGTAAAAAAAAAATCAAATCAAATATTTTCAAAATTAGATTGTTTAAAACAACACAACTATTTTGTTAAACTTTTGAAAATTTCAATTAAGGAACACTATCTCGCTTCAATTTTTTTTTTTTTTAAATAACTCCACATTCATTAAAATAGCATTAACATAATATTAAAAAAAAACCAAAATAATTTAATTATTATTGAGAGCAGCGGTTCACCATTTTCCCGTATACTGAACCCTAAATGATTGACCTTCTTTTTCTAAGTTCTTTAGCAATATGATTCTAAGTTCTTTAGCCTGCAAGTGACGTAGTGTGGGTAACTTGAACCTGATTGGTTGTTGAAATGTGGCATTTGCTTATTTTAGCAACTGTTATTTCCATTATATATCCAGTAAGCCAAGCCCGACAAGTATCAATTCTCTTAAGTGACAATTTTCGCAAAGATTCTTTCTCAAAGATTTCAATTCCGTCACTATGTATTTACACAGAGACTTGAAGCAGAGACAGGTACGAAGCCACGTGGAACATAAACAAACTAATTATGTATCTAAGTTACCAGATTCACAAAAGAAAAAAATATCACGGTTACTATAAAATACATAAATAAATACTAAATCTAAGTTAAGTAAAAGAATTAGGCGAGAAAGAATTTTATATTTCAGTCAATTCAATGTGCGATAGGGCTCCGTATTTAACTAACTTATCGTTAATTAACATTCTTGGAGAGAGAAACTTAGCTCAACTTTAATACGCCATTTTGCTGATAAAGATTAGATGGCCCTGACGGCACATGTGTGGGTATGGGAGGTCTTCTTCTTCTCGAAGTGCAAGTACCCAACTGTAAATGCATTAACCAAAGAAAGACTACCAATAATTTTGAAACTATTTGAGGTGAGGAATTATAAAATTTTTTTCATCGTTTTAACCATTACAGCACAGCAAATTTTGAGTGAAAATTTTAAATTGGTAGCAACTGTGATTTTTAAGTAAAGAAACATATTTAAGCTCCATCCTGCTTAAAAATATTGGTTGCTAAAATGCGGTGGGCGTATTGAAGCAAATAGTTTTAAATTTTTAGTGGCTTGCAGTCACCTTTTTTTTCTCTAAGTGCTGCCAGACTGTCAACACTGCACTACTAGGGGTCAACGATAAAGGCATCTCAAATAGTTTAATTCCCAGTCTTCTTGTTTAGTTCTGAATTTGTATTTAGTGCAGGCATAAACTAAAATTGAATAAAATAAGTTAAAGTATGATTTTTATTGAAATGAAACAGAACTGTTGCAAACATTGAAAATAAGGTAGTCGGGCTACCGAAAAAGGGGAGCCATTCCCTCTGCAGAGGGTCGAAACTGTGATGGCATATCTTCGGATCATCCTCTCGAATGTTTCCCAGACCGTCACCAATAGCCCACTGTGCAGCTCTAGTGCGACGTAAATGAACTACAACAACAACAGCATTTAAAATGGCGATCAGAGAAACACATTTCTTTACTATTGAATATGATTATTTCCTTTGTGTTAAAAAAGTTTGATGGAAAATTCTAGTGTAATCATTGTTATTTTTTAAAAATTGCTATATTTTTTACTGTCATTTTGCTTGAATAATTTAATAGGATTAACCGAAACATAAAATAAAATATAAATAATAATTTGATATAAATATAATTACAGACTTCAAATTTGTTACTGGTCTTCAAAAATACTTAACCCAAGGGTTCCGAGGAACTCCTCTTGGGTACCGCTAATTTAGAGCCTTGCTGTCCCCGATTTTACTACTGATGTCATAATTGGCGAATTTAAACGCTGAGTAAATATTATTACGATTAAACCGATTTACTATCAAAATGTCACTTCAATGAAAGTGATTTTCACTGCATTATTCTATTACGTCACTGCCTTATCACTTACTATTTTATTAGTTGCCTTTTTAATTACTCGGAACTCGTATTCCAACAATATAACAATAATTTCACTGAATAAAATATGTCGCACTACATTCCTCAAATAACGTTAAGTAAATATTTTTAAAAAATATCCTTTTTTAATTATTATTTTAATCTTTATTATAATATGCATTTATTTTCACTTTCTTTCATATTATCTAGTATTGTGATACTTGGCGAATTTAAATGTTGAGGAAAAATTCAGTACTAGCAAATCGATTTACTACAGAGATGAGATGTTAATTCTACGAAGGTAGTTATCTCTATAATTCTACTTATTGTTTTAGAAGTTACCTTTTTGATTTAAATGCCATAAACACAAATGATTTCGCAAAAACTAAATATCTAGTGACACATAAATCCAATGAAGTTAATAAAATACTTAACGGCCATTTTGTTTTATGTTAAAAAAAAATAAAAAGTAAGAATCAACAGTTGAACTTAACTTACGTCTGACAAATCGAAAAGTTTTATCCATTGTTATGGCGCTATTCGATTTTGTATGCACTTGATTTTTTTTATTTATTCATACGTATTTGACTATTTACGATAAAGTTTGCAAATTGAAATACTGCCTGAATTTCAGCGTATACCAAATCAATTTGCTGCAAGAGATATTCTATACTTTAAAATACATTTTATTTTATAACCGTCGTTGAACAGCCAACCCAATTTTAGGTTTCCGACTACCAATGTTCACCTCCGTAGCCTTGTAATTTTGAACTCAATCCTGAAGACAAGGGAATTCCTGGAACGGGCATCGGGAGAAACTAGCCTTCGTGTCGAACTTATTGATGGAACTAACACGCATTAGTGTTGCATGGAGAGGAAAACCACGAAAACCTCCCCCAGTTAGCCTAACGGAAAGAGGACTCTAACCCATGATCCATCTCCCTCAGAGGATATTTTACGTCAGCAGAGTGGTCGGTGCAAGCCGGATGCGGAATTCGTATCGACCAGCCATCGTAGGGATTCGAACCCGGTTCACTTCATTGGGAGGCGAACGCTCTATCCCCTGAGCCTTTTATAATTTATTGCCATAAAGCCGATTGTAACTGCGATTCTAGTGTTTCATGACTTATCTTCATGATTAGTATTAGTATTTAGTTTTTCAACTAAATATATAGCGTTCAATATTTTCGCCAAATATATAGTGTTCAGTATTTTCGCCAAATAAAATATCTAAGAATGCAAATGCCCATGAAATAACGTTGACGCAATATACATGTTTATTTTTTTTTAATAATAATTTAAAATGTTACGATTTATAATCACTAGCTCTTCTTTTTTTACTTCATCACTATTAAGATCAAATAAAGATTTTGAATTCCAATGCATCATGAATTATTTGGAATCGATGGATATGGTTTCAGCCAAATGCTTCTATGACAGCATCTGGGGAAAAATATACTTGAGGGTGCCCCTTGGCGAAATTGGCGACTTATGTTTGGCAATAA
>NC_092205.1:97604214-97637147 GCF_043381705.1 Parasteatoda tepidariorum
ACACTAGAGCTCCACCATACGTTTAGTCAACGATGATTCTAAAACCTTTAGTACACAACCAGTAAATTACATACAACAATCTGATTTTATGTTGCAGTGTGATATTATTTAACACATTTAACCGAAATTAACAAATAGTTTTCAGATTTTAATGCCTTGGGGTAAATGCTCTATTAAAATACAGTAGAATCTCCCTATAAAGAGATTTTTAATCTGAAAGTTGCGCAACACTAATGTTTTCAATACTAATAGATCAACTTTCTAATTTTCATCAATTTCGAAGAAATTTAATACAGTTAGAATCTTTCAAACATATTAGTTATTCACCTCAAGAATTACACAATTGAATTAGGAACGAAATTTTCAGACTAAATAATTACAAATAAAGGAAAAAATTATTTCACAACAATCCATAACTTCGTATTGATTTACCTCCAATTAAAAGAAATTCCGTCAAATTTATTACTGAAAGCTGAAATCATTTGCTCAATTGCAAACAAACTACTTTACGTAACTGAATAACGGAATTAAACTTATCTGGTCCAAGGAAAAACAGAAGGGGAGAAAAGATACCAAAATGTACGGGGGTTGTGAAACTATAAAAAATCTGTGGGATTAAATGTTTTCTATTTAGGTTCATTGTAAGGCGAAAATAAGTTTTTAAAAATGTTGTGCTATGTCACGTGACAGTGAGTCTTAAGGTTTAAGGGTTTTAAATAATGTAAGCGGTAATTACAGACAGATTCTGAATTGTCGGATAAAAATGTTGATTTGGAACAGAATGTGTTACCTTAAATATTAAAATGTGTACTAAATAACAGTACATTACTGAAGAGGCAGAGTTCATTAAAAACTGTCATTTTATTAATACCGTGTGTTTTATTTAAATAACACTAAATATGCCATATTGTATGTTCTGGTTTTTGGTTTCCAGACATCTAGATACCTGAAATAGTTCAGATTTCTAATTTTAAAGAATGTGAATTCAATAAACTGTTTTTCCCTGCACGCTTGAGTTTTAGAGTGAAACAAGTTTAGTACTTGATTTAGTGTATTTTAATAACAGCAGACGAAATTGAGATTTGAACATACAATTTTATAGATTCGATATAAATTTTATTAGATCATTTGTTTTAAAGTTTGGCCTAAACTTTTGGATTACGTGTATTTTAACCTTAGACTATATTTTGAAACTAGTACTTTTACTTCAACAGATTCTCAAATATTGCTATAACAATCACGCATCTGAAAATTATTTTGGTGAAGATTTAACGAACACTTAATATCAGATTTTATTTTGGTATTTTACTAATTAAGTTCTATTAATCTAAATATGGTTTGTCTGAGAATCAAACGCCAAGCATTTTAGTTTAATTCCCGGAATTTAATTTTTAATTCAAATTTTAAACTGGCACTCTAAAAAAAATCTGTTTCAATATTGCATCTTTACATTTTAGCTGGTGTAATGGACAACAGTTTGACGCAAAACACCGCCGGCTAAAAGTTGAAACCATTTGCTCAACCGTAGCAAGCAAACTACTTAACTGAATAACGAAATTAAACTGTTACCTGGTCAAAGAAGGGGACAAAAGATACAAAGATGCATGGGGTTTGTTAAACATAAAATCTGAGAGACCTAAAAACCTAGCATGATTGCAAAAAGTGCTTTGAATACAGAAGACATTTTGTTCTTCTTTAACCAAACGCAAGCTTATGCAAGTTAAATTAGTTTAGGAAATGTTGGCATACACCAACCGTTATTAAACTATTAATCTTAAAAATTTCAAATGAGTCGGATTAAAAATATTTAGAGTATAAAAAATAATGCAACTCAGTTTAAAATAGAGCGTTAATACAGTTAAAATATACATACATGCTTATACAAATGTATAAATATAAGATATTTCTTACTATTGAGGGGATATCTTCAGTTTTAAACAATCACGGAACTTTGAAAATACAATATTGGAGAAAACAAAACTTTAAAAATTACTTTTAGTATGCGTTCATTTTATTTTAGGCAAGTTAGTATCCCATCAAAAATACGAATCAAAATATTTTAAAAATTATCCAAGAGGGTCAATTATTAAAACAGAAATACTAATCTTTCTGAAAAAGCAATCACAAATTATAGGCACAAGAAATTACAACCGTACCACTAATAATCACGAAAAACTTAAATGCAAAAAGTATAAAAATTAGGAAAACTTACTTTAAAAAAACATCAAGAGAAAAGTCTTCCATAAACAACCTTCTGAAAAGTGGTAATCATCGGTAACAAATTTATTTCTTGAAAATCTTTAGGACAAAAATGCTTCTTTGGACCAAAACTTCAGAGAAAAAATCCGACACAAAATCACGTACGTTATCCATCTCAGTATTTAAATTGCCAATAATCACACAAGACTACACTTACATATAATGCAGTTCGGAGACAGAAAGAGCTCATTCGATACCACCCGTGCCTCTTATTTTATATCCCTTAAAATCGATAACGATTAATTTCAGCCACAGTTGAGTTGAGTTGATGATATGGTAAGTACATTATTTACGTCACACTAGAGCTCTACCATGCGTTATAAACAGTGGTCTTTGAAACATTTCTGAGGATGATCCGAAGTCATGCCATCACAATTTTGATCCTCTGCATAGAGAATGGCACTCTCACTTTGGTGGCACGATAACCTCGCACGAAGTCGAGGACTCACTGTACGGCAGAACAGTTTAACGAGGACCGATACCGCACATCTTCGATCCCTACGTATACTGATCAAAGTGGTCACCCACCCGCTTATTGACAGCAGTCAATGTTGCTTGACTTCGGCGTTATACTGGGAACCGTATTTTTACGAACAATCCACAGCGGGACTCAAATATTTGAATACGCAATAAAGTATAACTGAAGAAAAATCAATCATAGATAAATTAACAGGCTTGTGCAATTACAGGCAATGTGAGTCCCGCAGTGGACTGATCGTTAAGACTCGGTTTCCAGCAGATCACNATTTAAACCAACAGCATTCTCTGTCGCAACTTGGGTCCCGCAGTGGACTGATCGTTAAGATACGATTCCCAGCAGATCACTGAAGTCTAGCATTACTGGCTGTGGTCTGTAAGCGGGTGGGTGACCACTTGGATTAGTCTGCGTAAGGACCGAGGGTGTGCGGCATTGGTCCTCGTTAAACTATTCTACCTTAAAGTGTCTGACTTCGCGTGCAGGTCGTCGGGCTACCGAAGCGGGAGGTGCCATCGCCTCAGCACAGGATCAAAATTGTGATGGCATGTCTTCGGATCATCCTCAGGGCTGTTTCCCAGACCGTGCCCCATTGTACAGCTCTAGAGCGACGTAAATAAAGTACCAAAAAAAGTACTTGGAGATATAAATGACAAGGAAAGTCACCGGTTTTATTGCTTTATTAAAATTACATATATATGCAGGCTTGTTTTCTCAATTTAGGCTTTTAAACCAACGTCAAGTAGAAGGACAGATTGAACAATTTAGATAAGGACACCACAAAGAATGCATACAGGGTTACGGCGGGATTTGGACATGCCACCTCAACGCTTTACACTGTGTTCGGTGCGCGATACCGCTGGGCTAGGGAGGCCCCGAAAGTCACCGGTTCCGCCTTCAAAGCCTCTCACACTCATTGTGTTTAGCGCTTACAATTGAACAGCGTGTTAAGGGATTCATAGAGGTAAATTCCACTTCAAATTCAATGTCAACAAAATCAAAATGCTACTATAAGCATTTGCTGAATTAAATTA
This sequence comes from Parasteatoda tepidariorum, assembly GCF_043381705.1. Lineage (NCBI taxonomy): Eukaryota > Metazoa > Arthropoda > Arachnida > Araneae > Theridiidae > Parasteatoda > Parasteatoda tepidariorum. The sequence continues at coordinate 97,607,983 of NC_092205.1, forward strand.
TATTAAAATACATTATATTAAATATAGAACAAATTATAGGTAAGAAATCACTAGGAAAGAATAAAATTTGAATTAGTTTTATGCTGGAAATGTACTGTCTTCTCACTAACTATCGTTGTAGTTCATTTACTGCACTAGAGCTGCACAATGGGCTATTGGCGAGGATCTGGGAAACATCCCTGAGGATGATCCGAAGACATGCCATCACGATTTTGATCCTGTGCAGAGGGGATGGCTCCCCCGCTTCGGTAGCCCAACGACCTGCATGCAAAGTTGAGCACTTTACGGTAGAATAGTTTAACGAGGACCGATACCGCACATCCTCCATCCCTACGAATACTGATCAAAGTGGTCACCCACCCGCACACTGACCGCAGCCAGTGATGCTTGACTTCGGTGACTTGCTGGGAACAGTGTCTCTCACTAATTGTCAGAGATCATATCAATAGTAGACTAGTTTTTATGTTTTGTTGAGGGGATGAAGGAGGGGTTGCTTCAATTTAAGTGTTTCCTTGTTGATCTTTAGAGAAGCATTACAAGTATTTTTCTTAGTCCGTCAGTTCTTGGGATCTGAACAAGTAGTCAGTTGGAAGCGTCTATTAAGATAAACGAAACGAACCACACATCTGTTACCGCAAGCCCTGCTTTGCAATAAGCACACGTGTTAGTATATGTAGCATATGTGTTACGATTAATGTGAATAGTCGGTTATTATTATAACTAACCGGTCAATATTAATAACAACCAAACAAACTGGTTAAAGTTAATAATTTAAGTGAATTCATCCCATTAACTGGTTATTATTAATAATGTTGTTGTTGTTTTTAAATTTAAGTCGCACTAGAGCTGCACAATGGGCTATTGGCGACGGTCTGGGAAACATCCCGGAGGATGATCCGAAGACATGCCATCACGATTTTGATCCCCTGCGGAGGGGATGGCACCCCCGCTTCGGTAGCCCGACAACCTGCGCGCGAAGTCGAGCACTTTACGGTAGCACAGTTTAACGAGGACCAATACCGCACACCCTCGGTCCCTACGCAGACTGATCCAAGTGGTCACCCACCCGCACACTGACCGCAGCCAGTGAAGCTGGACTTCGGTGATCTGCTGGGAACCGTGTCTTAACGATCAGTTCACTGCGGGACTATTATTAATAATAACTAATGAAGTTAGGTCAATGTCATTCTTTCGCGTTTTTATTGGGGATATTTCCGTGTTGTGATCTGCCAGGCCAACTACAATCACCAAATTGATTTTAAAGTGCAATTTTTTTTTAAACAAAAAAGAAAAAACAAGCTTGTAGATGTTTGCCCGGGGGTGGCCGTGAGTTACTCCCGTCAAGTTGGTCCCTTTCTGTGATTTTTTTTTCCAGTTTCTCGCTGGCTGCTGCCCAGAAGATGGCAAGACGAGGCGATTATTCAACCGCAGATCACGATACGGAAATCTCTCCGTTCTATTTTTCCCTTTGACTAAAAGAAGCGGTTATTATTAATATTGACCGGTTAGTATTAATAATAACCGTATCTACCACTTTAGCCCATATAATATACAAAGAGGCACAACCCTGTCACAATGCAATATAAACCGTTTAATAACATTGTAAAAACTGCATTGGTTATTAATAACCGGTTAAAGTGAATAATTTGCGATTTTTCTCACTTTGACCGGTTATTAATAATTTTTCTCACTTTGACAAAAAAAGCGGTTATTATTAAAATTGACCTTTTAGTATTAATAATTACCTGATTTATTACTTTAATTGTAACATATGTACAATAGATTATTGAAATTAATGGAGTAAATGTTCATGAAAACGTACATCAATGTTTTTTATTTATTCATTTTTGCCATTAACTATACCCATTTCCTGGTTTATTTCAACTATTATTTATAAAAAATAAAAATTCATGCAATTAAGGGCAATTTTAAAAAAAAGAAAAAGAAAGAGGAATAATGGAAAAAAATCGAAAATAAAAGATTTATCAATATGAACTTTGGTTTCTAAGTTAGAATTTTTAGGCAAGTAGAATGCTATTTTAATTTCTGGATAGGTTAAATGAGCAAAACTATCTGAAAAGCATTTCTGAGTGTTAACTATCGACAACGAGCATTAAACGTAGCTAACGTATATAACATAAAATGAGTTATTTTAAATCAAAGTGCAATATTGTTTGCGTCGCATAATTAGTTTAGTGAAAAGTATTAGATCTGATGCATTTTCTAATGAAATTCTGATCCTTTGTATTCTTATGCATGCGAATAAACTACGTGTTTGTTTCATACTTTATAACCTTCGTCAAACAGCCGACCCAATTTTGGGTTTACGACTCCTAATGTTCAACTCCGGAGCCTGGTCAATTCGAACCCAATCCAGAAGACAATGAAACTCCTGGATCAGTACCCCCAGAGGTATGATTTGTTATGGGAACATGGAGGGCTTTGTGACTAGACATATTTAACGTGCACCAGTCGCCATTTACAACATGGGGAGTCACGGCGAGACGGCCAGTGGAGATCGAAACCACGACCTCTTAGACATGGGTCCAGTGCCCTACCAAACCAGGCTATCCCGGCCTTCTGTCTTTGTCTACATTTCTGTTCAGTTTTGATGTATTTAAATTATAAATTTGTGATTTCTCTAACGAATATCAGTATATATCAACAAACATTTGCCACTCAATTAATCTGTACTTTGAGGAGTGGACAGCAGTTTCTGGAATTGGCAAGTGGAACCTTTAATAAAATGTCATGTCCTTATAATGTCACGAAAACTTAAAACCACATGCTTAACATCTATTTTAACGATAAAATTAAAATCTTCGGCAAATGTAACAAAAATTTGAAACTTGGATAATGTTAGGCAAATAAGAAAAAGTTGACTAACAAATTTAATAAATTTTTATTGAACTATGTAGATTACGTAGACAACTAAAATGAACAGAATGATGTCTTCTTCGCAACCAACAACTTCTTAACTTTGTTTTTCTTCTACTTTCTTCTTTTTTGAGTATGAAAGGTATTTTATTCACATACCTATTAAGTAAAAAAAAAATTCTAATAAAATATTTTCAAAATTAGATTGTTTAAAACAACACAACTATTTTGTAAAACTTTTGAAAATTGCAATTCAGGAACACTATCTTGCATCACTTTTTTTTTTAAAAAAAGCGCCACATTCATTAAAATAACGTTAACGTAATATTTAAAAATAAATAATTTAATTATTATTGAGAGCAGCGGTTCTCCATTTTTTCCGTCTACGGAACAAAATGATTGACCTACTTTTTCATAGTTCTTTATGCAATGGGGTACCTGCAAGTGACGTAGCGTGGGTACCTCGATCCTGATTGGTTGTTGAAATGTGACATTTGTTTACGTTAGCAACTGTTGTTTCCATTCTATTTCAAGCAAACCAAGCCCGACAAGTATCAATTCTCTTAAGTGACACAGTCTAAATTTTTTTGCAAAGATTCTTTTTCAAAGATTTCAATTCTTTCACTTTATATTTACCCAGAGACTTAACACAAAGACATGTGGAACATAGACAAAATATGCATCGAAGTTGCCAGGTACACAAAACAAAAATATATCACAGTTGCGAAAAATATACCACAGTTGCAAAGAAGTAGACGAAAAAGAATTATATTTCAACTAATTCGATGTGCGATACGGTTCTGTACGTAATTAACTTATCGTTAATTAACATTCTAACTTACGTGAAAAAATTTAGCTCAACTTTGACAGGCCATTTTGTTTATTGACGATCAGCTGGAGCTGACGTCATAGGTCATATGTGTGGGTATATTTGATCTTCTTCTTCTTCTCGAAGTGCAAGTACCCAATTGTAAATGTATTTGCCGAAGAAAGACAACCAATAATTTTGAAACTATTTGAGGTGAGGAATTAAATAAATTTTTTCATCGTTTTAACTTTTTCAGCACAGCAGATTTTGAGTGAAAATCTTAAATAGGTAGCAACTGTGATTTTTAAGTAAAGAAACATATTTAAGTTCTATCCTGTTTAAAGAAAATTGGTTGCTAAAAAACGGTGGACGTTTAGAAGAAAATAGTTTTTAATTTTTAGTGGTTTATCGTATTTTTGTTTTGTTATTTTATTCATTTATTTATTTAATAATTTTTTTTTTTGAACAAGTGTTGCCAGCCTGGCAACACTGCACTGTAAGAGGTTAACGGTAAAAGTATCTCAAATAGTTGAATTCCCAGGTTTCTTGTCTAGTTACGAATTTATATTTACTGTAGGCATAAACTATACTGAAATGAATAAAATAAGTTAAACTATGGTTTTTATTGAAATGAGAAACTGCCATTTTGCGTGAATAGGATTAACCGAGATATTAAATAAAAAATAATAAATAATTTGATATAAATATAATTACAGACTTCAAATTTGTTACTGATTTTAAAGAAACTTACTTACCACGGAACCACTGTGATCCTTCAACGGAACTCTGGAATTTTGCGGACCACCTTTTGGGAACCACTAATTTAGAACCTTGTTGTCCCTGGAATTTCGTTCCCATTTTACTACTGATGTCATAATTGGCGAATTTAAGATTAAAAAATACTTCTTTAATTATTGTTTAGACCTTTATTGTAATATGTATTCATTAGAAATTTCTTTCATATTTCAAATTTCTTTCATATTGTGATTTTTGACAAATTTAAATGCTACGAGAAAATTCAGTACTAGCAAATCGATTTACTACAGAGATGTTAATTATATGAAGGTAATTATCTCTACAATTCTACTTATTACTTCAGTAATTACCTTGTTTGATTTTCAACAAAACACAAATAATTTCGCAAAATTATTTATCCAGCGTCGCGTAAATCCAATAAAGTTCATGAAATACTCTTTAAAAAAAATAATAACGGTGGTGACCGCCATTTTCTTTCGCGTTATAAAAATAAAATAATAATAAATAGTTAAACTCACGTGCGTCTGACTGATCAAAAAGTACCATTATTATAGCGTTATTCCATTTTGTATCCACCGGAAATTTATTTATTTATTCATACATGTTTTACTATTTACGATATAGTCTGAAAATTTAAATATTGCCTGAACTTCAGCGTATGCCAAATCTGTATCATGCTGTGAAATTCCTTTTATTTTATAACCGTCGTTTTAGGTTTACGACTACCAATGCTCAACACAGCAGCCTTGTAATTTTGAAACCCAATCTTGAAGACAAGGGAACTCCTGGAACAGGCATTGGGACAAAACTAGCCTTCGTGGAGGATTTTTTGATGGAACTAACCCACATTTGCGTTACATGGAGAGGAAAACCTTTCACGGCTAGCCTGGTGGCATGGAGACTCCAAACCATAATCAGTCTACCACTGAGAATATTGTACGTGAGCATTGTGGTCGGTTCGAGCCGGGTGTGGAATTCGCATTGACTGGCAATCGTTGGGATTCGAATCCAGTTCACCTCATTGGGAGTCGAGCGCTCTATCCACCTGAGCAATTTAAAATTCATTGCCATATACCTGATTATAACGGTGATTCTAGTGTTTCATGACTTATCTTTCTGATTAGTATTAGTGTTCTGTTTTTCGTTAAATACATAGTGTTCAGTATTTTCGCCAAATGAAATATCTAAGAATGCAAATGACCATTAAAATAATGTTGACGAAATATACATATTTTTTTTAAAATAACAATTTAAAATGTTACGTTTTATATTTATTAGATCTTTTTTTATTTCATCTGCATTACACATTTAAAGTCAAATAAAGATTTTGAATTCCAATGCATTATGAATTATTTCGAATAGATAGATATGGTTTCAGCCAAATGCTTCTATGTCAGCATCTAGTCTTCATAAATATTCTACATCTTTTGAATTATTATTTGAATAAAGGAAAGCAATTTTCTACATTTTANATAGCAAATGCTAAGCGGATTGGAAATTGCAAACGTTTGAATGGTATAGGCGAATCTGAAGGAATCATTGGGATCCGCGGTAGAAGTACAACTTCACCTTGAAATTTTCCACTTAAAATAGTGGCTTCCAAAATGTTACCCATGATTTTTTTATGACCAGTCGCGTGCCATTACACAATTTCGGAGCATTCAAATTTCTAAGCAAAATTATAGGTGAACCAATCTTCAATCGCAAATTATGGGGTGGCATTCCAGGTAAATCCAGTGAATTTAAAAACTCGGCAGGATAGTTGACAACTTCATCAGGATCAACAACAGTGTCAATCGATTTGAATGTAATTTCACTACCAGGCAATGATTGTTGTACTTTAAAATTGATTGCGTCAACATCTAAATTTTTTGCGGCTAAAATAGCTCGCTCACGTAGCCATGCATGATTAGTATAATTATGTGGCAAATCTGGAAAGATACTTTTTATTAACTCCTCTTTGGTAGGCACCATGTTGCAAAAATTCTGTGGGAGTCGAATATATTGTGTATCTTCATACAATTGAATTTTACCATTGCCAATGTCTAACAGTTGTTCGGAGAATCTTGACGCTAATGGATCATTTTGAAGTTGAACACGCATATTAAGAGTAAGGCATAATTTACTGACACTTCGCCACAGATAAGATTCTTTCAAACATGCGTTTATTTCGTCCGCATATGTCGCACGTGGAATGACGGGTAATGTTTGTCTGAAATCACCTGACAGCAGCAGTAGAGCATCACCAGCCGACCCAATTTTATGGGTTTACGACTACTAATGTTCAACTCCGTAGTCTTCTGATTTTAAACCCAATACAGAAGGCAAGGGATATCCTGGATCAAGTATGGAGAGAAAGTTGCCTTCGTGAAGGACTTTTGCTGGAGCTAACCCGCATTTCCGTTACATGGAGAGTAAGACCACGAGAACCTCCCACTGTTATCCTGCCGGCAAGGGGACTCTAACCCATGATTCGTCTACCACTGAGGATATTTCACGTCAGCACTCGTTGGAAGGCGGACGCTCTATCCCCTGAGCCATCGCGGCTCCCGATGTTTTATTTCTTATATCCGTCGTTGAACAGCAGACCCAGTTTTTGAGTTTACGACTACTAATGTTCACCTCCGCAGCCTTGTCATTTTGAACCCAGTCGAGAAGACAAGGAAACTCCTGGATCAGTACCCCCAGAGGTATGATTTGTTATGGGAACATGGAGGATTGTGCGCCTCGACAGATTTAACGTGCATCAGTCACCATTTACTACAAGGGGAGTCTTCGGCCAGCGGGGATCGAAGCCACGATCTCTTGGGCATGAGCCCAATGACCTACCAATCATGCTATCCCGGGCTCCCGATGCTTCGTTGAAATTTTCCAATGTTTTATTAAAATTTCAGTATGTTTTAGCCGTCATTTCTGTTTGAACGGTGATTCTCGCGAACAGGAATGGCGCAAAACAAAAAAAATCGCCAAGGAGGCACCCTCAAATATATTTTCACCGCCATTTTTAATGTATTTACATAATTATAATTAAAAGTAATTTTATATCCTTTTTATTATTAACCTATAATTACTGTGTGGATTGACGATGATTTCAATATAAATATGAATGCTGAAGAAGTAAAAGTATTTTGTGACGTCTTGAAACACGTACAGAGGCAGGATTTGAAAATCAAATCCGACGACAAACATCAATGGAGACAATTTTTGCAACCCATGATTTGAAATGCTTAACGGAGTTAATCCAGAAAGAAAAAGCATTTGACCAATGGGTAACCAGAGATCGTAATAAGGCGTTTTATTGTTCTGTTTCTTTGTTGTTCTTGTTTTTTCTTCTTTTTTAAATAAGCTAAGGAATGCATATCTGTCCGTCACAACACACATAATTTATTTTCCATTTGAGAATTTTGAACATTTTTTTCCCGCTTAGTGGTGGTTAAGAATTCATGAATAGATTTTATAACCATCGCTGAATAGCCGATCCAAATCTTCGACTACCATTGTTCAACTCCGTTAGTCTGGTAATCTTGAACCCAATCCAGAAGACAACGAACTTCCCGAATCAACTATTGGAGAAATTAAATTCGCGCTTTGGAGATAGTTTTCGATAGAACTAACTCTAATCTGCGTTACATGGTGAGGAAAGCTACGAAAACATCTTATGGTTAGCCTGATGGGAAGGGGACTCTGATCCATCATCAGTCTAATATGGAAGATGATCAACACTGTGGCTGGTGCTCTCCATTAATTGCAGGAATATCGAGTAAAGGCCATTTACCTTAATTAAAAAAAATCTTAATCGTAAAAAGCAATCGGAAAGGGTCCTTAACGCTTGCAGCGACAAATTGGTCCGCTTACACAACTGACCACTTCCTACGATTTCACATGGTCATTCACCTACTCAAATCCAACGCTACGCAGTTCTATGCTTGATTGTGAAATCATATTATATATAATGATGGATAAATAAGATTAGAAAATAAATATTTATTTCACATATATTTTTCGAAACCATTTTGTTCTAATTACTTTTCTCGTTATTCTTATTCGCATCTTTTATTGTAAATAAATTGCTTTCTTTAGAATACATCCCTGTAACAAATTCTTTTAAATGTGCTGCCATTTATTCATCATTCGGAATTAAGTGAAAAAACTGTTGAATTAAAAGTTCATCGATAGAGATTAAAAATAAATAAATAAAGATGTGAATGGGATTTTAAAAATACGCATTGACCAGGGAATATATCCCGTAACATAGAAATAGTAACAATTATCATATAATAACAGGGGTCTGTCCAGACATTTTGTGAAAGGTCCTGTTTTTGTGAAATTGTGAAAAAATGACTCGTAATTTGTGAACATAAAATAAACGTCACATTCTTTCAACCAGGGTCCTGCTTTTGTGAATTTGTGCAAATAGGGTCCTGTTATTGCAAAAACCTTTTCAATGAGTTTTTAAATTGTAAATAGATTCATGCGCAACACAGTAAAATTATAATTAAAAAAAATTAAATTTTCCAAAATAAAAAGCAATTACTGCTACTAAGTTAGAGATGTAACATACAAATATTTGGTATTTAGCCTATACTGCTGAACGCAAAATATTCATTTCGGACGAATAAAGGAAGAAGCGTCTGCCGAAGACGAAACTTAGTTCGTATACATCTGTCTTTCTCCCCCCCCCCGGGAGGGGTTTCTTCGATTAACAAACCAATAACGAAGATAAACAAATTTGTGAAGGGTCCGTTTTTATGGAAAGATATTTTGTGAAGGGTCCGTTAACGTATCCAAATTTCTTCTAAACAGACCCCTGAATAAGTATAATTTATATTTCGTTATTTCTCAGCTAACTGTAAAAGTATTTTTTTTTCGTTCACACGTACTAATGTTTATAGCACGTTATTTACAACACTTTCATTAAAATTCTAACTTTTGAGGAGAAACTTAACTCGACTTTAACCCGCCATTTTGCCTATAAACGATCAGGCTGGCACTGACGTCATAGGTCAAATGTGGGCATCTGTGATCTTCTTCTTTAAGTACAATTTTCCCGATTATACTCTTGAAAATTGGATCAACCAAGCAACAGATTAATCTTTTAGGATTATATTTCACAGATCACAGATTCACCCATATTTTTTTAAGGTCAATAAAAGCGAACCGTTCGAAAAATATAATGAATCTTGCAATTTTGAACTCAATCCGGGAGACAATGGAAATCCTGGATCAAGTCTTGTGAGAAATTTGCCTTCGTGGAATACTTTTTTGATAGAACTTACCCGCTTTTGCGTTACGAAAAGAGGAAATCCACGAAAACCTCTCACGGGTTGGCTGATGGCAAGGGAGCACTAACCCATTATCCGCCTACCACAGCGGATATTTAGCGTCCGCCCTGTGGTAGGTGCGGAATTCGTATCGCACACCACCGCTGGGATTCGAACCAGGATCAACTCATTTTTAGAGAAGCACTCTATCCCCTGAGCCACCACGACTTCCACTTAATAGTTAACATATTTGAAGTTAGATTCTCGAACCATTAATACTGTATTTTAGTGCGTTACAGTAATTAGAGCGCTCCTTTTTTAATTTCACTCACTGTATATATACTGAATAATCTTTGTAAAAAATATTTTATAGATCGCTAACTAATGTTTAAGTGAGAAAAAAGAAAAAAAAAGCCAACAAAGTTATCAAAATCTTTCAATTCAAATCATAAAAGAAGTCAGTAATCGTAAATGCAAAATTTAGATAGTCAAAACCAGTTTATTTGTTGGAAAAAATTAAATGGTGGCGTCGGTCATTTCGAGTTTAATCACTCCAATTAATTAGGTTTAATTATCTTACTGGAACCTACGCTTAGATGGTTCTCGAGATTGATTTGTCTGATTTAGGTAACGAGTGCTTGTTTTCCTTTCTCACTTATATATTAAAATGAAACTATAAATACATAGATTCTAAATATTGACAACCTACGAGAGGATAATATTAATAATATATAAAGGGCGGTATTATTTTTTTTAAGGGCTCAATAGGCTAGTTACACCACTGGTTACACGATATATTCCCTGACCAAATTGTCTTTTTAATGCCCATATCATTTTTTTTAATTCTCTAATAATGAACTTTTAATTCTACAGTATTTTATTTCACTTTATTCCGAACGATGCTTCTTAATGCGGTTCACAGATGGCAGCACATTTAAAAGATATTGCTGCAGAGAAGAAAACCTTTTCTTACAATAAAAGATGCGAGTAACAATGACAATAAAAATGATNGGATTGCGTAGCAATTCTCGGGGGTTGGCGAGCGTTAGCGAGCAGGGGTCGGAGCCTCCTAGTATTAATAATATATAAAGGACGGTATTATTTTTTTAAGGGCTCAATAGGCTAGTTCCACTATTGGTTACAGGATATATTCCCTGACCAAATTGTCTTTTTAATGCCCATATCATTTTTTTTAATTCTCTAATAATGAACTTTTAATTCTACAGTATTTTATTTCACTTTATTCCGAACGATGCTTCTTAATGCGGTTCACAGATGGCAGCACATTTAAAAGATATTGCTGCAGAGAAGAAAACCTTTTCTTACAATAAAAGATGCGAGTAACATCGGTAGGGCGCTGGGCCCATATCCAAGAGGTCGTGGGTTCGATCCTCGCCGGCCGAAGACTCCCCGTGTAGTAAATGGTGACTGATGCACGTTAAATCTGTCGAGTCTCAAAGTCCTCCATGTTCCCACAACAAATCAATACCTCTGGGGGTACTGATCCAGAAGTTTCCTTGTCTTCTGGATTGGTTCAAAATTACAAGGCTACGGAGTTGAACGTAAGTAGTCGTAAACCCATGAAATTGGGTCGGCTGTTCAACGACGGTTATAAAATAAAATAAAATAAAAATGATAAAAATAAAGTGGTTTCGTAAACTATTTAGGAAATAAATATTTATTTCTTCTTTTCCTAATTTTAAAATTTTTTATTCTCATTCTTCCATTAAGATGTATAATATAAAAGCTGAGAAAGTAGCTGATTGAACTATACTTTTATAAGTATTTTATGCGTATAATGATTTTACAAATCACAAGAATTTTTTTTTTTTACATAGATCTGTAAATTAATGTTATTTCATGCGAACATATTTATTTAACTATCAGTAAAAACAGTCACTTTAACAATGTAACAAATTAAACTAAGTTAAATATAAATAAGTTGACCTAAGTTAAAATAAGTTAAAAACAGTCACTTTAATAATGTAACAAATTAAACTAAGTTAAATATAAAGTATTTACTAAAGTTATATGCAGTACAGGTACAGAATTTTGCATTTGACTTCATTAAAATTTGTGCAGTATTTAAAATTTGAACTTAAATAATTATGATAATAATAAAAAGAATGTTTCAGAAACATTTATTATTGAAAAAAGGGTTTTATTCTATAAATTAAAATATATATGACAATTTTTAATAAAAATAAGTATGTGTATATAAATATACATGTATATAATAGATTAAATAATAGTCTAAAGTATTCACAATGAATATTTTTTTAGTCTTATGAAAGCAAGAAAACATTATTTTAAATATGAAAAAAAAAAACAATAAATAGTCAAAAATATTATCTAAATAGCAGAAGCAATTTTATTCATGCTAATGTAGCTCCACTTAAAAAGAGAATGTTAAGTAAATTGCATGATAGTTTAAATTTTAGCCACGTCCTTAGAACCAATTATCGTGGAATGTCTGAATCCAAGTGAGTGTTCATATTACGGTACTGAACACCAAACTTGCCCCAGTTTTACTTTCGAGACGGGAATCTTCATTCCATTCTCTGTAGTGCCCTGCAGTCTTCAGAAACTCTACCGATCCGGAAAGTTCTCACTTCGGTATACTAAATTACCGAAGCTAGTTTTTTGCTAATACGCGCCATACGGTACATGACTTTCGGAATGAAAATAATATGCTCAGGAAAACGGTCAAAAGTTTGAACCCCTTAATGTTCATTTTACTTTTGCTGTATTTCGTCATAACTTTGGTCACATTGAGTATTTTCTTAATGAATTGTCAGATTTTTGCACAAAATTATAAAATCCGTAAATGCAACCTCAGCAAAATTTTATTTTTGTTAACTTTGCTTTTATTTAACACTAGAAAGACTGAAATACCTATATTGCCCAAAAGCAGTTAAAACAACTGCATTGTGAAAGAAGAACTAATGTGTGAAGAAATTTGTTTAAAATTAATTTAATCTGTATCATGCATTTTGACATGGACGTCCTTGGAAAGCTCGTCCTAAATAATTAGAAATCTTTAAATGATACCCCTCAATATTTCAGACAAATAAAGTTTGAAATATTATCAATTTTAACTGTTTAATGTTAAGAACAAGAAAGAGTTAAAACAGGGTGCGTAGCCAAATCTTTCAACGAAAAATAAGCACATTTTAATTACTTTTCAAGCACTCAAAAAATATTTTTAAGAGCTATATATGTTAACAAAATGCAAATTTTAATTTTCAAAGACTTTACGTGATCATGATAAAATGACTAGTTTCTGACAAAAAAACTCTTTTTTTATTATGTTTGCCATTATAAAATTACCAAGAGATTTTTCGGTTCAATATCAGAGGGTGGAAAATGAAGCCTGAAATTGAAAATATCTTGCAAAATGCAGCAGAGTTGCACATGAGAGTGCAATAATCTCACCACATCCAGCTCAGTAGACGTATACATGCGGACTCAAGTATTTCATCAAAAATGCAAAATGTTTGGTGCTTTCATACGCTACGGAAATGGATTGTGGTTGAATGAACTGTGAAAACGTTGATGTGAGAACAATCTGAAAAGCACGCTTTTGCATAATCTGTGACGAAAATCGACATGGTAAAGATAAAAAATGTCATTTTCGAAAAGGGAAAATTAAGCACTTTTAAAAAAACACCTCATGAAAAAAGCATCTTTTAGGGTTTGTAAAAAACGAAAATAAGCACCTTAAAGCACTTTTTGAAGACGCTACGCACCATGTAAAAATAATCTTTTTCTCCGGTAATTATAATTAGGACATTTAAGGCTGTTTTTCGAATTCTCCGTTGAAATATGCAATCTGGGTTTTTTTTCTTGCGAATAACATGCTATTTATATAACAGTTGTGAGTTCGTAGCAATTACTCTCATTAACTGTTAGGTCAGATTTAGCCTATCTAAAGCCAGCTCTGTCTATGCTTATTCTGAAAAAGGGTAGCAAACGCTAATATGGTGAAAAGCCACACTTATGTGAAAATGAAAAGCGTTTGTGGTTCTTTATAAATTTGTCTAATTACTAAAAATAAATCATATTAGTAGCATGCATTTAAACTGGGCCTTCTCATATCCCCTTTTTTCTACAAAATGTAATCTTTATAGTAATTATCAATTGTCAAGTAATTTTTTCGACTGAAATAAAGGAAAAAGACAGATGAAAGTGTATACTATATAAGAATATAGAGTGCATGCCTATGGATATGTTAAAAGCAATATATAATTGTAACCAGATATTGAAAGTTAATTTTATTAAATAACCATTATTTTATAATGATTACCTATGTACATTGTTATTTTACATACCTTATTATCAAATAATGATAACTAAAAATACCTTTTTGTAAATAAACTGTACAAAAATCACCGTTTATGATTACTTTCGAAACAGAAAAAAACTAAGTACGGTTATATTTCTTTTATTTGGCATAAAATTTTAATTTACATTGTATGTATCGTAAACAAAATTATGTTGTACACAATAACAGTACAAAATAACTAATTATTATAAAACATTATAAGAAAATCACCCACAAAGTTGCTATATGTAGTTAGAAAAAAATTCTTAAAAGCATCAAATAAAAAGAGAGGTTAAATTGCAAATATTACAAAAAAATAATTTCAAAGAAAGAAATTTTAATTGTTATGTAATATAGAACATTCAAATAATTTTTTTTATTTTGGTATGAAAATGCTAGCATTTTTTGTTATAAAGATGCTCTGTGTTAAGAACTTACATTCCCTCCAGTGCTGAAAATTCGTTCGGAAGGAACACTTGACCCATGAATAGTCAGATAATTTTCTGCAAGAACTTTCCCCAGATGAGTAGGTTTTAATTCAGGCCTACTTTAGGCATAGATAAATAATTTTTCAGTTTTTTTTACTTTATTACAAGGAAGAAAATTACCTGTGGTTTCAGTCTCTTCGTCTTCTTCTAAGAGTTTTTCTACTCTTTTTTCGGGCAGTGAAATTATTCTTTCACAGCTCGAAGGTACTGGGAAGTTAGGTATACAGACTACTCATCTTTTCCAAAGCTTCCTCTGCATCTTCCACCTAGCCGAGACGAAATCGTGGATAGAAGAATGTGCTAAGTCTCAATAAAATCAGTAACTCATTATCGTCATACATCTGAAATGACAAAATTTCTACTTTTATTTGTCTCCGCAAACTGCTATCATATTTCTCGACCTTTAAGCATAGTATTACTTTTCGTAAAAGAGGAAGAATCTATGACACGGTAGGGTAGTGTTTGCTAGAAAGGTTGTAACTCCTGTGGTAGATTTGCTGTTGACAACTCTTCTACAGCTTTAGCTTCCTTATTATCAAGCATTAGATGCTTTTTATCTGAATGAGTTTGAAAGAGCTTGCGTAGTGGCAATTGGTTATCCAAAAATCTACAAAGCTTCATAATTCTCCACCACCTAGTTACGCATGCGCTGGGCAAAGAAGCAACTTTCATTTGAAGAAACTCGTATACTTCTTTAAAATCCTTAGCTCCAGCTATGTGCTATTGAGCTTTTTTAGATTTGCCACAGCTTATTTAGCCCTGTTATTTTCAAGGCTTCATTGATTCCTATATTTATTGTATGAGTAAAACATGGCCTATGACGCGCATTTAAAATTTTTATAGCTTTAGGTATGTTGGCCCCATTATCTGTAGTACAACAGCTAAGTTCTGGCACTTAAATTTTCCATTCAGATAATATCCCTGTTAAGGTCTCTGCAATATTTACAGAAGTAAGGTCATCTTGAAAAACAATGCAGGAGAGGCAAAAAGATTTTAAATTCAATTGAAGATCAATGATATGTGCAGCGATAGCAATATAAGGGGCATAGGCAACTGATGTCCAACTATCAGTTATTATGGCTACATCTTTTACCTCTATGAGTGATAATTCTTTTTTTACCTTATCAACTGTTTCATTACATAGTTTTGGGATTGCTGTTTGCAAAAAAAAAATTCGGTTAGGAATATTATACCATGGATTTAAGGTTTTAATCAAATTTATGAATGACTGAGATTGAACAATGTTATATGGTTGCAAGCTGCCAACAATGCATTGTGCAACAGCTTCGGTGCACTGTTTAGCAGAATTTCTGTCAAGTGGTTGAAAATCAAGTATCGTTTTATGCTTCTTTTTGAGAGGCAAATCACTAATATGACCAGATTTTGAGGTCATTTTCAGTCAGAAATAACGGGTACTAGACCATCACATTCCTCTTCAGTAATTGCTGCAATCTGCATGCATTGATTATCAAGAGAAGTTTGTGAAAAAAATCATTGGATGGTTAACCTTAAGGAGTACGGTTAAATTTGTTGTACTTCCACCTTTTAAAGAAACTGTAGCCTTGCACATAATACAAATAGCAATGTCGGTTGACACTAACTGGCCTTTTTCATTGGCTAGTTGACTGAAATGTTCCCTAACAGAAAATTTAGTTTTCTTTATTTTAAGCAAATCGTTCATATTTTGGGCAGTCTAAACCACGGCAAGTAGGATCCATCTTTCAGCTGCAAAAATTTGAATATTTATTCAAATTTTAAGTAGAAAAACTAGGGGTTATATGAAAACCAAAAACATATTCAAAATTTCTTATTTTGTAGCAAATAATGAGAAAGGGATAATACAAAAAAAAATGGGTACACTATAAATAACTCAATTGAAAAATGATATCTCCTTTTAAATTTAGAAACATTAAGTTTGTTTTAACTTATCAATGAGAAAGAAAAACAAGTTTTGAAACATTAAATTCATAAAAAAAGTTAAAATAAAATGTACTGTGTCAAATGACAATCCTGTGGCAAAATAAAATATTAAAAAAATTGTAAACATTTTGGTTTTTATTTATTTCATACTACTGTTAAGTAAAACTAACATATAATTGTAAAGTAAAACTAATTATATAACTGCACAGTAAAACTCACCTGAAATTTGAACTATTTTTTTATTATTTCTAGCAGCAGCACTTGATGTGTACATTCACCGGAGTGTAAAAACACTCCACACAGGCCCATAAGAAACAACAACAAATTTTTAAAAAAATTTAAAAACATTAAAACATTCGAAATATAAAAACAATTAGAACAAAGAAACATTAAATATAATATCAACAGAACTAATCTTCCTCTGTTTACAAGATTGTGATTTATATAATATGTAAAAAAAAATTGCTAATTATATAATTAATTTGCAGCCTATTACTACAGCAGTATATAAAGTATGGATAAAAAAATTTAAGCACAAAATATTTATTGGGGCAATTCTTTTTTAAAAGCATTTTGATCTTTCATTCTTTAACACATAATACAAGAAGTATATTAAAGCATTAGCTACATCAGGTCTCTATAAGAATAACTTGGGTACCTTTTATAACAGTGCCTATTAACACAAAACCCGTGGCAAACTAATAATACCACCATTAAAAAAGTATCCCTGGCATCAATAATATTTTGTTTTATGCTCCACCCATGAAAAAGATAAGCATATTTTATTTTACGTTTTTTTCTTCTTTCAGATTTATGAAACAGGTAAGTGTTAAAATTAAGCATCTTAAATTGGACACGATTGCAACAATTGTAATAGTCTAAATTAGAAGAAAAACACTTATATCATAATATTGGTGGTTAAAACACATTATGATTTTCATAGTCCATTTAAATGAATTTTAGAATCCAAGTATTAAGTAAGTGAACTTGATATAAAACTTAAATAAAAGTTTGTTAAAAAAATTCTCTTTTTTTTACGGTAAATTAAGAAAGTAGTTGTTAATTTAAATTCATTCAGCATAATAAGTTGATGTAAAATTTTTTTAGTTCTAAGGATAATGGTACTAGGCACTTATATTTGCTACAAAGTTTTTATATTCATTATTTTAAAAAAGATTTATTACAAATGATTGCCTAATAATTATTAAGAATGGAAATATAATTGAAATTTGTTCATTTACAAAATTGCCAAAACAAAGTAAAAACAAATGGATTCAGATAATTTTAAAGTATTTAGATTAAAATTAAGCACTTTCTAGATTGAAAAAGTATTGTCATTAACTTCTCTCATCTAGTTTAGAAATTATAGACTTTAATTACTTTGTTGCACTTGTGCAGAAATTCTTATTCAGTCTGTACTTCTATTTAAATTATTAGTGCTAAGTTACTATAAATATTATTCAATTAAAGTGTATTTTATCTTGTTGAAGATACAATTATATATAACAGAATTTGCTGTAACAGATATATCTGGATAAAAAAATTTCTGTTACCAAACTCACAAAGTCAATCGTTAAACAGATACAGATTTACAATCTATTACTAATGTTTTATAGTCAATTATTATTAAAAAAAGTTATTGCAATTATAAATTTGTAATACAATAAATAAATCTATTATGATCATGAATAAACAGTCTTGAATTGCTTACATAATTTTGTTTCATTTTGATAAAACATTTCTCCGTAAATAAAAAAAAATTACTACTTTGATGCTTTCTCTACATGCAATAGTTTTCAAAATAGACTAAGAATTTTTTCATTGCAAACACTTTTAATTTTACACATCTCTCCCACACTTGTATTATTTATAAACCATGAATAATTTGAAAAAGTTTAAATTTAATGAACTTATTCCGCAAAATTAAATGATCTAACATCATTACTAAAAGAAATTTTTTTTTAAAAATCTAAATTATTAAAACTTCTATGAAAAAAAAACGCGCTTAAAAGCAGCAGAAATTTCACAAAAAGGATAAAAGAAGCAATAAAGGAAACGAAGGAAATAAAAATATGACCACCGAAGTAGATATCTTCAGGGGGTACCGGCCCCGGTAGCCATAAAACAAAACTTTTGTTTTATGGTTACCGGGGCTGGTACCCCCTGAAGAAGTCGGCTTCGGTGGTCATATTTTTATTTCCTTCGTTTCCTTTATTGCTACATGATCTAACATCAGTTTTACTCCTAAAATTATGGAGCATAAAATTTAAATTTACTAGTTATATAAGATCATTAAATTTATTAGAATCAAGTTTTTGAACGATTAAGATATTGCTCAAATATCCAATAAGAATATATCTTAGATTACCAGATAATACATACAATTGATATATAAAGAAGTCCCTAAGATATGTTGTGGATATCTGTAATAAGTCACATATATGTCAGTTTACTCAAACTCATCTATGTATCATAGTTTTAGTACAAGCTGCAATACAACTATTTAGATAAACTTTGTTGGAAATGCAAAAATGGGTAGAAATATAAATGATCTAAAATGAATATTTTCATAAAAAATTACAAAAAGATATTTTAAGACTTCTTACTTTTTTGTACTAATATTTTTATCAAGGTTAATTTTCTGATTTACAAAAATAAACTTTCTGCTTAAGATTGATATAATCACAATTCTTTAAGTAATTTTCATATAAGTTGCAATTTTTCCATTTCGTTTCAATATTATGACAATCTATTGTTTTAGTTTTACAACCTAGAGGTTAGTATGGCAGTTGAAGATTAATTTTATACAATAACGAATGTTTGAAAAAAGAATATTTTTACTGCCAAAAACTGCTTCATTAAGTAGCATTTTGTATTAGCTTATTTTGAGGAATTACCATGAAAGAAAGATCAATAAACTTGTTTTATAGTGTACAACAAGAAATGTTTTATAGAGCATGTAGTAAAGATAAAATACATGAAGGTAAAAATCATAAGGGAAAATTATTGCTCTTATTTACACACAAACAGGAATTTTAACATGTACATTTATTCAAAGGGCTACGGTGGGCCAGGCCTACTTAGAAATTTGATTGACTATCACAGAAATATTGGATATCATCACTTTCAAAATAGAAACAAAAATCTTTATTTCATGTATGATTTTGCTTAACAAGCTGCAACATAAACCTGTTTCTCTAATGATCATAAATTATAAAAGTTTTTTTTCCACTTGCTGTTCAAAAAAGCAAGATCAATTAGAAGTTAAAACTAGATGAATAGCAAAGATAATTGCATAACAGTTATTAAATTTAATAGACAGTATACAACTGTATAACTTCAAAAAAAATTATTTTTGTAAACCTTTAGAGCTTTAAAACCAAATTATTTAAATTACACTCATAACTATTCCAATTTTTCAAATCTAAAACAAGTGTAATTCAATTCAGGGATTTTGTTCAAGGCTATAGTTAAAAAATTGTTAACTAAAATACTACAACTAATTTAATGCATAATTAAAATTAACATACTCATTTTTTTATTTTATTTCCAATCTTGTCAAGAAATAACATCAGTTGAGCACATGGCCAAGACTTTATTTGTTGAGCTATTACCACAGGGCACTTTTTGACTTGTTCAGCTAAATGTGAAAAATTGATAAAAAGAGATCAAATTAAAGACATTATAAAAAGAATGACGCTTTTTATTTTTTCACAAATAAAGTTTAAAATTACTAAATTTAATTTAAACGAAATAATTAAGAATAATTCATAGAGCAAAAAAGTTATTTCATAGATTAGTATTTTCATTTCCTTAATTTAATTTTGGACTTCGTTAGATATTAATTATTTTATAAATTTTTAAGCAAATGTCTAAAGACTATGCCTATCAAACAATGCCCAAGATTCATTGTTTGGAAATGAAAATTATCACAGTTTTTCAATGAAAACTCTTTATCACTATAACAATGATTTGCCCCATTTCTCTTCATAAATTTTTTTTTATATGTTATCTGGATTTTTATTTCAATGTATTGTTGAATTATTAATAAATGCATTCAAACATTTCATGCTAATGATGCAGGACCATGTTTAGCTGCAGATTTAGCCGGTTTAAAACAATGCAGTTTAAACCAAATTGTTTAAAAGAGAAAAAAACAAAACCTGAATATTTTTTAAAATATTTTTTAATAAATAAATTTTCTCGAATTTATATTTATTTTTTATTTGCTTAAATGTTGCGAAGAAAGAAAGATTTTTTTTGCTCACATTTTTTGAAATTTTTAAATGTTTGCGTAGAATTTGAGTTTTCACAAAATAATAATGTAAAATAAATCAATGTAAGCAAATTTAAAATAAAAAACATGAGGTTTCGTAACAATGCTTGAAATAAATTAGACCATAACTAATTCCATGTTCTGTTATTTGCTGAATTAGCCAATCGTATAATAATTGAAACTTCCTAAACTTTATTTTTATATACTAGTGTAATATACATAATGCTTACTACAGTCAAAAGTATAAATAAGAAGGTGCTTTTCTAAATTTTACTTCTTCAGCTCAATTTCATATTTGTTTTCTGTCACTTAGATAAACAAATTTTGAATTGTATGCTTACATTCCTTATTGTAAAATTTTCAAAATTTTTTTTAAAATATTTTTTTAAGCAAATTTTTTTTAAATTTTGCAATATGTCAATAAGAACATTATTTAAAGCTAAATTATGTTTAAATAAATGGCACATAAGTAAATAGCTCTTTGCTTTTCTAACAGTCAGAACTTAAACCTACAATTATTATTATATGTGTGTATATATTCATGTAACACATTTATCAATTTATTTCCTTTCATCATTCTGTTATTAAATATTTCTTAAGTGAAAAAAAAAATCTTGAATATTTTATTCTCCTTTATATTGAAATTCATCACAATATGTATACATATTCACGCATTACTAAAATAACATTTAGATATTAAATACTAGTTAACCTTTCACTTAAAATTAAAAAAAAAAAACACACCTGGTTTTCGGGTTTCTACGAAGGGGGAAAAACAAAAACAGATTGCCCTTAAAACAGAAACTTGATCAGCAGACAGACTTTAAAGTGCTTTATCTCATAGATGATTGTGTTCTAATCTTAATTAAATCCCTAAGGAATTTTTTCTATTTTAAATAAAGCTTGAAGTAAACTTTTTTTATCTTAAGTATAATACACTTATTTAAACTGTGCATGGAATAAGATTTTATGAGATATTAAAATTTTGAGATATTAAAATTTAAGCGTGTTATATATACCTAACATGAATTTTTAACCTTTTTTCTACTTTTTTACAAAATAATCTATAAAAAATGTTTTAATTGATACATCAACAAATGAATGCATAAAATTGTTAAGATGAATATTGTAAGCACTAAGAAAAAAAAATTGAAAATATGGTAAAGTAAAAAAGGCCTTAAGGATTTAAGAATGAAACGTTTTTCTAAATTTTAAAAAATTAAACAGTTTAACCATTTTTTGAAGATAAATTATTGATTATAAGTTAAATGAGCATCCGCAAAATGAATGATTATACTTTTATTTTTAAAAAATTTTGCAAGAGTACTGTGACCCCTCAAGCAACAAAAAAATTTTGTATGTATAATGAAAACTTTCATAAATGAATATTAATAAAAGATATAAATCTAATTACTGAGAGTATAAGCTTATAGTTATAACAGTCGTCTTTAGATAATTTCGTTTCGTTATTGCTTAGACATGCTTTTATGAACTGATATAGTTCAAATGAAAATTATACAACCAGTCTACTTTGAATCAATGTGAAATCAATGTAATTGAGGTGAAAATGTATCGAAGAATGAAAGAAATAGAAACACTTTTTTTAATCAAAACAAATTTTAAAATACAGGACCATGACAAGTAAACAAGACAATGTAATATTTAAATGAGATTTTTTTTTAATTAGAATGATGTAAAGAGTAAAATTAATAAATGGGCTACATAATTACAAACATTTAAAACTGTAAAAGTATATTTCAGTCTTGATGGTTATAAAAGACAAAAAATAAATTACTTTTTTGTCATTCAATAAATAGAGCTTAAAATGTAACAATGTTCTTATTGTTATATTGTAGTATAAAGAAAAAAAAACATTTCAAAAATATTTTTCAAACCTTTTTTTAAAAAAAATATAGTATTTAAATAGTAATTTCGAATATTACAATAATAAGTAAGAGCATACTGCATATATACAATACAAATTTGTTCACTAAAGTGATAGAAAATAATTCTGAAATTAAACTGTAAAACTAAAATTTAGAAAAGTACTTCATTCCTGTTTATATGTTTCACTGCAGCAAACATGTATCTTTAACAAGTATGTAAAAATAAAGTTTGAAAAACTTTTAATTCTTTCAGTAATTACATGCTTTTTAACTGATACGAAAAGCTAACAGAACATGAAATAACTAACAATCCATTTTATTTTAAACATTTTTAAGAGTCCTTATGATTTTATTTAAAATTTGCTTGCATTAATTTCTTTTACATACAATTTTTTTCTTTCCTTTTGTCAAAACTAATTTTACATAAACATTTAAAAATTGCAGATTTATGTCTATTTAAAGTGTGTGAGTTCCAATCATCAATTAAACTCATAATTGTAACAAATGTGAGAAATCTTTTTTCATTATTCAAGCTGAAAACATTCACACAAAAATAGAAAATTTTTTTAAAAGGTATTTTTTAGTAAGAAAACCAAGCATCGCCTTTTGTTCAAAAAAATTGTTTAGTTTTGGCTTGAAACCAGCAAACCATGATTCAAGAAAGAAATTAAGGGAAATATACTAATGCAAATTGCTATTAAATAACTGAAAATGAAACTTTATTTTTCTAAACAAAAACTCTTCGACGCAATTTACTTTGGACAAGAAAATAAAATATATATGGGTAGAAAAATAAAATGAGTACACATAATTAGTTCAAAATTAAATTTTTTAAAATATAGAACACCTGAGTCTCAGTTGTTGGTTTACATCAAACTTGATCTGAACAATGGGTATGAACTATTGGCGACGATTTGGGAAACATCCCTGAGGATGATTCAAAGACATGCCATCACAATTTTTGATCCTCCAGAGTCCCCTACTTCTGTAGTAGGATAATCTGTGCCTGAAGTCGAGCACTTTACTCAGAACAGTTTAGAGATACCGATACCATGCACCCTCGGTCCCTTTGTGGGCAGATGAAAGAGGTCACCCACCCGCACGCTGACCTCAGCCAGTGATGTTTGACTTTGGTGTTCCATTAGGAATCGTGTCATGACGATCAGTCCACTGTATGACTATTGAGTCTCAGTGCATTTGCAGCTATGCGAAGCAGTAGCTATGAAGCCCAAACTTCCTCTTAGAATTATTACAGTTTTGCTTACATTTTTAAAATTACATTTAAACAATATGCTTCAGTTGAATAGTTACTTAACAAAACTACCCAGTTTTTAGTCAACATCTAAGTTTTTTGTAAGCATTTCCTTAAATAAATTAGTAAAATGCTATTTTTATATAACAATTGCAATAGAAAAAAAATTTTGCACAATAAAAATTATTTATCTGCTAACCTAAAGATAAATTTTTATTAACATGATAAAGTGAATAGAAAAAACAATACTTAAAGTTATATAAATACAATAGATTTTGAGAAACAAGAAAATCCCCCTCCCCCCCCAAAAAAAACTGTACTTACCCGAAATATTAGGAAAGAAAATTGTACTTTTGGATCAGCAGCATAACTTTTAAAAAGAAATAAGATTTCTTATCACAGCCATTAGGATGAAGTCTATTAAGACCATGCCCATTTCATCCTAGAAATATAAAAAAATGTATTAGCATTAAAATAAATTTGAGATGCATGATATAGAGAACTATCAACTGTTTGAAATTGCTAACTTTTTGAATTGAATAAATGGGTCGGTATCACAAGAACTAGATACTGCAACGAGCTTGATTAAAATTTATAAGCTTTACGCCAATATGGCGACAATCTTCGTGAAACGTTCTACAAAAGTCACTGAAATAATATGCATGGGTGACAAATTTGTTGAAATGTTTAGAATTAACAAAATGGCAATGAAAATTTTTTTTTTGTACTGAATTCCAAGCATTTGGAAATTTTTTTTCTAAATTTATTATTCTAAGCTGAAGGCTTCGGCAGCGAATATAATAGAAATAAATAAGTATAGAAGTTGCCCCGCGTGTTTCAGGGTGGCCACAATCTAGAAAATTTTTAAAAGTGGTGTCAACTACTTCATGATGTTCTTGTACATTTTAATGGCTTTAATTTTAGGGAAGTTTTAGGAATACAATTTGTCAGCTGTAACACATAAATTTAGAAATATTTTTCGATGACAACCGCTACCAGCTTTTAAATTTTTCTGGAAAGTGGCTACTGTGGAGAGGTCTCTCCACCCACTCCACTTTTTCATTAGTATGTTAAATTTATTATTTTACTCAGTATGTTGAATTTATTTATAAATGTTATAGCTTTTTTTTTAAACTGAATTTTAATAAATAGTACTCCTAAATCATTACGGGGTAATAGTTTTTAAATGTTGGGGATAGCGAGGAACAGGATAGTGAAGAAAAAAGATTTTACATCTTATATTGTTGTTGTTGTTGTTAATTTACGTCGCACTAGAGCTGCACAATGGGCTATTGGCGACGGTCTGGGAAACATCCCGGAGGATGATCCGAAGACATGCCATCACAATTTTGATCCTCTGCAGAGGGGATGGCACCCCCGCTTCGGTAGCCGGACGACCTGTGCGCGAAGTCGAGCACTTTACGGTAGCACAGTTTAACGAGGACCAATACCGCACACCCTCGGTCCCTACGCAGACTGATCGAAGTGGTCACTCACCCGCACACTGACCACAGCCAGTGATGCTTGACTTCGGTGATCTGCCGGGAACCGTGTCTTAGCGATCAGTCCACTGCGGGACTACATCTTATATTATAACAATGGTAAAAGCATATTTAATGTTTATAATAATTATTCTTAATGTTGTTGATAAAAATTACTTTACATGATATTTACTATTTTGGACAATGTATTTGTTAACAAAAAAAAACTGAAGTTCCGTTTTATGTATAAGATGCATTGCAGTGTAATGCTATTGATGTGCATGGTTTTAATTTTTTAATGTCGATAGAAGTCAATGAAAACTGCATTTATCTAAAAACAGAGAACTTTAATTTTTTTAATAATATTTATTAATGGAAATAAATTCTAGTGAAGTTTCATTATTATATGTGTCCTGATTTCTGTTTTTTATTTTCTGTCTCTTATTTCATAGCATGTGAACCATAACATAAATTATGCAAATGTAAAGTTCTATTTTTTACCCTCAAGTTTATCTACCACATTAAGTTTTTGGACCACTAAAAGAATAGTAGTCCCATTGGTCTACTAAAGTTTTCTCGTTTGGTGTGACACTAAAAACTTACAATACTATAATTTATGCCTGACCAAATTCTACAAGACAACGGAAAAGTCTGAGGCATCTGAAACAGGCTTCCCCGACCCAGGAGTGACTATTTCCTCAGATAGGCTTGTTGTAAGAGTGGGAACAGAATAAAAAAGCTAAAATACACATAGTATCAACTCCTGCAAAAATAATTAAAAAAAAGTATGTAAAACTAATTTTTATTATTTACATACTTATTTAAAGTTATATTTAATTGGTGCACATTAAGAGTCTAACAAACTAAAGATTATCATGATTAAATAGGATAACATAGTAAAGTGAAACAAAATAATGTAGAAATATTAAGAAAAATAGACACTAGAGACTTTTTTTTTATTCCGGAGTTTTTTTCTAAAGTTTAAAAAGTTTGAAATTTTGTCCAAAGTCAGATGAATCTCTTGTCTGGCTATAAAAGAAATCAGCTATAAAATTGAAATGTTATGAATACATCACACCAAAGACCATAATAATCTTCAATTAGCAACAATCTTCAAAAATTAAGAGTTTTAAAAAAAGGATGGTAGATTTTGACTTGAAAATATTTTGTATTTCACGTAAACTTTGCACTTTATACACAATAGATTTACTTAATGAGCAGAAAACACTGAGAAAAATATTATAAAAATTTTAAAATGGTTAGCATAAATTATTAAATTGATAATAAATTTTTGAAAAGATTTAAAACTTTTTGGCTGAAGCAATGTAACAAAAGCAAAAGAAACATTAAATAAATTGTATGTGAAAACTAAAAACTAATCTATAAAAATAAACAGACTTAAATAAAATAATTTCATCAACAAATAATTTGAATAAAATGTTTATTATTTTACCATACTTAGTCAAAAACTAGAATTTAAAAGAAAAACAAAAATTTCAAACATAGAAATGTTTAATAAATATAAATTATTATATCTTCCTCTTACAAAGTAAATATCATGTTTAAAAAAAGCCACAAAATAAAAGTAAACAGCAAAAAAAGAAGAAATAACTACACCTGCATAAACAAATATTTTTGCTGAAAAATGTAGACCTCCAACTTTTTTTAACACATAAAAATTAAATAAAATAATTAAATTTATTTTGCTAAGCTAACTGAAAAATATCTTGTTTTCATACTCTCTTGTCAACCCATACCACAAGGATAAATAGATCCTGAACCTGTGTTCATCATCCAGTGTACTTTGTAAAAAGTCATTTCAAACTTGAGAATATGCTCTGAAAGGGAATAGAAAAATTTTATAAAGTTTCAACTAAACATCCATAGAAGAGTATTTAACAATGTTTTCGAGTAAAGGCATGACAACTTACTTCATTGAAATGAAGTAAATTTTCATGCCTGAGAAAAAAAATCAAAATTGAAGCAAAGAGGACAAGGTTTATTCACAGTGGAGAAAACTGACAAAACGCTAAAGTTAAAGTTGCCACGTATTCGACAATTGACTGTTTTATCCAGATTTAATTACAGTTTTAACACTCATATCAGAAACCTAAAATTTTAGGTAAGAACTGGGGGGGGGGCTAAGCTCCCTGTTCGCTGCCGCTCACCAACCCCGCTTATTTCTTTGCAATATTGCTTCGCAATAATTGTCTTTTCTTGACAGAAAACAATTTTTCTATTAAAGTTAAAATTATTCACTTAACGTAGATGTACTAAGAGTAATTCTGTTTACTTACTCTTGTGCCTCTACTTCCCACGTCCAAATATTACTATCCATTAGTATTGTTGTTGTTGTTGTTAATTTACGTCGCACTAGAGCTGCACAATGGGCTATTGGCGACGGTCTGGGAAACATCCCGGAGGATGATCCGAAGACATGCCATCGCAATTTTGATCCTCTGCGGAGGGGATGACACCCCCGCTTCGGTAGCCCGACGACCTGCGCGAAATCGAGCACTTTACGGTAGCACAGTTTAACGGGGACCAATACCGCACACCCTCGGTCCCTACGCAGACTGATCCAAGTGGTCACCCACCCGCACACTGACCGCAGCCATTGATGCTTGACTTCGGTGATCTGCTGGGAACCGTGTCTTAACAATCAGTCCACTGCGGGACATCTATTAGTATTATAAACACTTGGTCAACAGAAGTGATTTTTCGAAGTAATCATTTTTTAAACTAACATTTCTATTCTTATAGCATTGTATTGTTCAAACAAATTTGATGAGTTCACAACCATAATTTAATACTCTCGCTACTAGTAGCAGTACTGGAAAATAAGTTTAAGTTAGGGATACAAAAATATTTAAAGAAAAACAATACCTTTACGACTATTGTTAAATTTGTGCTGATGACAACCAAAACAATATGGAAATGAATGAGGGAAAACTGGATCCTACCACGTGATTTTCCGGCCAATAAAAATGCGCCGACAACAATGGAAAACGGAGTCAGACCTCTATGATTTTATGTTATATAAAGAAATAATTATTAGCTAGTATGAATGTGAAGTAATTATAAATAAATATACATAGAAAATAACAAGTGATCAACTATGATGCTCAATCGTTCTGACATTAACCCCCTTTTAGTTTTGACAATCACTGTCGAAAATCATAAGTTTATGTGAAGAGGATGATTATCAATAATAAATAGTTATGACTCAGAATTTGTAAAATTGCAATTTATCCAATTCACTACTAGAAAAAAATATAGAAATTGAGAACAATTATGGTTTCTTTTTTTTTTTAGCACAAAGTACAGTGACTGAAAATTAGAAAGTCTAATAAATGAAGTTACGAAATAAAAAAAATAGAAGTAATTTTTTTTTCCTCCCCACACATCTAATAAAATAACTCAAGAGTTTAACAGATGTAACAGTTGCTACAGTCAAATTTCTAATTTTCACTTCAAATCTATTGCAGTTTATTAGTAGTATATTTCAATTGAAATATCTAAATGATAACTAAAATTTATTGAGAATAATCTATTTGATTAAATTTGTGTGAATACAATATTTTCATATTAAGTTATGCTGAAGCTACCAAATATTATACACTCATTTTTAAATGAGTTACCAAAATTAACACTATATGGTAGAATAGCTTAACGTGGACCGATACGGCGCATCCTCGGTCCCTACGTAGGCTGATCAAAGTGGTTACCCACTCGCACATTGACTGCAGCCAGTGATGCTTAACATCGGAGTTCTATCATCAGTAAATAATTTAAGTGTTTTTGCGTAAAAATGAATTCAGCGGAATCATTTTGAA
>NC_092205.1:97637647-97690260 GCF_043381705.1 Parasteatoda tepidariorum
AGCCTAAAAAAAACATATATTATGCATTTGAAAAAGTTGCTCTTGCAAAGAACCTTACATATAAAAATTTAAACCATATTCTTCTCTAAGTTGATTTAAATTTTCTGTTTTTACAATGATGTAAATACATGTTTTGCTAAATTTTAAATATTAAGCTAAAGAAATTTTTACTACTATCATTATTTTACAATTACATTAATTTAAACATCATTAAAATATAAACACATTTCTTATCTCAAATTTGAACTACAAAATTGAAGTAATAAATACAATGCTAGTAGTATAATTGCTCATACGTTAGAGTTAATGTTTAACAATGATGTTAAAATAAAATTGCTTCTGATATCTTCAAAATTTCTTGAATTTTCATAATACTTAAACATAACTATAATGACTAGAATAAATTACGCAATGCAGTAGTTAAGAATAAAAAAATTAATAAAATCATGACAAACATTTCACTACTTAATTATTTTATTTCAAAACAAAACACAATATAAATATAACTTCACTCAACTATAAGAGCAATACATTCTTACCATCATTGTTTAATATAAGCTTATCGATATTCTTTTGTTAAAATATAAGTTAAGAACACGTATTCGTAATTAAATAAAATAATTTTTATTTCAAAAAGCAACAGTAGGACCATGAGTTATCATTTTAATTATTACTATTTTTAAATTTTAAAAAATTCCAAAACTTTACAGTCATTTCATACAGTTTAAAGTTTTTCTCCAATTCAATTTTTTGTTTTTGTACAACTGAACTATATTTCAGAGCAATAAACTGAAAATCTTTGCTTTATTGAAAGATTTTATAACATGGTCAGCAACATATTTGCATATCACAGGAACACACATCATGGATGAATAGCACAGGGATGCACCTTTCTTCAAACTCTCAGCTCCAGCAGATTTAAAGAGAACCTCCAGTCGTTTTGTTTTCTGTCAGAATCGAACATATGGCTCCCAGTTTTCTACCAGAATATACAGCACCCAATTTCAAAAATGAATGGCTCCTTCCTGGTAGATAAGCTTGTTTATCCAGCAGACGAAGCTAAAATTATAAGAGAGAAAAGTTAACTTTACATTGAAAACACTAAATTTAAACATCTACATTACTTTATATTGAAAACATTAAATTAGTTGAAGTAAATTTAAAACTATTAAGCATTGAATATTTCTTTAAAACTTAAATCATTTCATTTGAAAATGTTTACAATTTAATGGGTAGATTTCCGTAATAATACCTGCACCAAAAAATCTCAGTATCACCGAACAAGAATAGAAAAATATTTCACTTATAACCGCTTTCAAATAATAATTTTATTCTTTCTTAATTATTATTATTTAAAAAAAAAAACATGAAATTATAGTTCAAAATGTTTAAGCCCTTTTCAATTGAAGTGAATATTCAATGATAAATACAGATACAAAAATATATCAAATTCAATACTTTTTAATTTTTTTTAAAGATTAAGTACAATAACACTTAACTATTAAAATATTTTTGTACATTGTATAAGCTCATAGAGCCAATGTTCACATCTTTTAAAAAAAAACTTCATAAATAAAAATTTTAACACCTTTTAAGCACTGTTCTTCATTTAACGTAAACACATTTTGAATAAACCATATTGTTTGCTTGTTTTTTAACTGTTTGCTATCATTCATAAATTAATATAATTAATCATATATCAAAAACATCTGTCTATATTCATAAAATGAAAATAAAGATATTTACCTCATCATTTTACAATATATTAAACAGGAAATTCAAATAAAGTAACAACAGTGCTCGACTTGTGAATAAAATTTCAAACATTCTAAACTGCAATGGTTTTAACTTAAAATTAGTCGATTAATTAATAATTAATTTAACATGGCAAATTTGTTTACTAAAAATTTATTTTTATCTTTATCATTGCAATGAAAAAAATTCAAACTGCAAAACTCTTCGTGACAAGCCAACAAAAAAAGTGGCGAAAAGCGTTAAATAAACAATTGCTTATTTTCTTCCATTGTTTATTATTTATTTAAAATTTGATTAATGTAAAAGAACATCAATGTAAAAAGATACTATGAGAATTCAAAATCATCAATTCATGGTTGAAAAAATCATGTAGAAGGAGAATTCTCTAAAAATTCACATATTTCAAAGTTGTAAATATATATTAAATATAGTTTGCCCCTCCCCCCAAATATGTTTACATAACGTTTTTTAAACATCAGTATGCATAACATTAATTTTTTTATTGTTTAATTAAATTTTTAGTCACAGATTATATCTAAAAGAAATTTATTTAAAAACTTTATTAAACAATAATTATTTATTAGACTAATTATTATCATAATAATTATTTAATAAATATTTATTAAACTAAAAGAAACATTACAGGATAGGACAAACTCAAAAGGTATAACCCCGGGCAAACATATACATATTTTTGTTTAAAAAAAATTTAAAATCTATTTGGCATCAAGTTTAAAATCTATTTGGCAATTGCACTTGGTGAGACAGATCACAATACTGAAATATCCCCAAGGGATTTAAATAAAAATGTTTAATTCTTTGTTTTACAATATTTTAGACATGAAATTTTAATACAGTAACAATATTGTTTGTATTGAACTTTAAACATTCTAGAATGTAATGGTTTAAACTGAGCTAAAAGTAGCAGATCATTAATTTTCTAATTGTTTTAACTTGGCTAATTTGTTTACAGACAATTATTTTTATCTTTTTCACTGTTGCAGAAAAACTTTGTCACAGTCGAATTACTTAGCAAACGTTGTTTTAAAAGCATATTTTGAACTAATTACATTACTTATTATTTATAGCTAGACAGTAAGTTAACAGAGAAGTCAACTACTATGTGCGAACAATAATGATCACAATTCATAATGTTAACTGACTTTATCAGATACATGATTTATCACATACAGATACTAAAGCGAAAACATTACTTACATCTTTAACGTTTCATGTAACTATCATTGAAATGTATAAAGTCTAAATTATAAATACCTTATGTAATTGAAAAGAAAGCAGCCAAGCTCTAATGGCGTCATAAACAAACGTACAGCAGAAACAACAGTTGAAAAAGTTTTTCGAGTTCAATCGTTCGCAAACTACCACTAATATTATGTTTCGCTTTCTTTGCATTGGCTAAAAAGGATATTTTAAGTAATATTTAATTTATCGTTTTCTTTCATAAATAAATGTTTATTTATTAATAATATGGGAAAACCTTTTGCAAAAATGTGGCGCTGAACCAAAAATAATGAAATAGATATTAATTTTGAAAGTTTGAATGTGAGATTGAATACTATTTAATTTTATATAATATTAGCTCTAATATTAGAAGATAGGATTCAAGAGTATTGCGTTTTCTAGCACAGCAGTATTATATTGCCTCTTTCTAATATTAGATCATATCTTTTTGCTACCTGGGAAGTTACTCTTATAGAGACCTGATGTAGCTAATGTTTTAATATACTTCTTGTATTATGTGTAAAAGCATAAAAAATGCTTTTTAAAAAAAATTGACCCAATAAATATTTCGTGTTTAAATTTTTTTTATCCATACTTTATATATTGCTGTAGTAATAGGCTGCAAATTAATTATATAATTAGCAATTTTTTTTACATATTATATAAATCACAATCTTGTAAACAGAGCAAGATTAGTTCTGTTGATATTATATTTAATGTATCTTTGTTCTAATTGATTTTAAATTTCGAATGTTTTAATGTTTTTGAATTTTTTAAAAAATTTGTTATTCTTTATGGGCCAGTGTGGAGGGTTTTTACACTCCAGTGAATGATGCACACATCAAGTGCTGCTGCTAAAAATAATAAAAAAATGTTTAAAATTTCGGGTTAGTTTTACTATGCAGTTTAATTAGTTTTACTTTACAATTATGTAATTAGTTTTACTTTACAAATATATAGTTAGTTTTACTTAACAGTAGTATGAAATAAATAAAAACCAAAATGTTTACAATTTTTTTAATATTTTATTTTGCCACATTGTGTTTTACCACAGGATTGTCTTTTGACACAGGACATTTTATTTTAACTTTTTTTATGAATTTAATGTTTCAAAACTTGTTTTTCTTTTTCATTGATAAGTTAAAACAAACTTAATGTTTCTAAATTTAAAAGGAAATATCTTTTTTCAATTAAGTTATTTATAGTGTATCCATTTTTTTTGTAATATCCCTTTGTCATTATTCGCTACAAAATATGAAATTTTGAATATGTTTTTGGTTTTCATATAACCCCTAGTTTTTCTACTTAAAATTTGAATAAATATTCAAATTTTTGCAGCTGAAAGATGGATCCTACCATAGTTTAGACTGCCCGAAGTATGAACGATTTGTTTAAAATAAAGAAAACTAAATTTTCTGTTTGGGAACATTTCAGTCAACTAGCCAATGAAAAAGGCCAGTTAGTGTCAACCAACATTGCTATTTGTATTATGTGCAAGGCTACCGTTTCTTCAAAGGGTGGAAGTACAACAAAATTAACCGTACTCCTTAAGGTTAACCATCCAATGATTTTTTTTTACAAACTTCTCTTGATAATCAATGCATGCAGGTTGCAGTAATTGCTGAAGAGGAATATGATGGTCTTGTACCCGTTATTTCTGACTGAAAATGACCTCAAAATCTGGTCATATTGGTGATTTGCCTCTCAAAAAGAAGCATAAAACGATACTTGATTTTCAACCACTTGACAGAAATTCTGCTAAACAGTGCACCGAAGCTGTTGCACAATGCATTGTTGGCAGCTTGCAACCATATAACATTGTTCAATCTCAGTCATTCATAAATTTGATTAAAACCTTAAATCCATGGTATAATATTCCTAACCGAATTTTTTTTTTGCAAACAGCAATCCCAAAACTATGTAATGAAACAGTTGATAAGGTAAAAAAAGAATTATCACTCATAGAGGTAAAAGATGTAGCCATAATAACTGATTGTTGGACATCAGTTGCCTATGCCCCTTATATTGCTATCGCTGCACATATCATTGATCTTCAATTGAATTTAAAATCTTTTTGCCTCTCCTGCATTGTTTTTCAAGATGACCTTACTTCTCTAAATATTGCAGAGACCTTAACAGGGATATTATCTGAATGGAAAACTTAAGTGCCAGAACTTAGCTGTTGTACTACAGATAATGGGGTCAACACACCTAAAGCTATAAAAATTTTAAATGTGCGTTATAGACCATATTTTACTCATGCAATAAATATAGGAATCAATGAAGCCTTGAAAATACCAGTACTAAATAAGCTGTGGCGAGTCTAAGAAAGCTCAATAGCACATAGCTGGAGCTAAGGATTTTAAAGAAGCATAAGAGTTTTTTCAAATGAAAGTTGTTTCTTTGCCCAGCACATGCGTAACTAGGTGGTGGAGAATTATGAAGTTTTGTAGATTTTTGGATAACCAATTGCCACTATGCAGGC
Organism: Parasteatoda tepidariorum; assembly: GCF_043381705.1. Lineage (NCBI taxonomy): Eukaryota > Metazoa > Arthropoda > Arachnida > Araneae > Theridiidae > Parasteatoda > Parasteatoda tepidariorum. Next base: position 97,643,130 of record NC_092205.1, read on the forward strand.
TCCTTCAGATAAAAAGCATCTAATGCTTGATAATAAGGAAGCTAAAACTATAGAAGAGTCATCAACAGCAAATCTACCACAGAGTTAAAACAGCGAAAACTACCCTACCATGTCATCGATTCTTCCTCTTTTATGAAAAATAATACTATGCTTATTATGAGGAATATGATAGCAGTTTGTGGAGACAAATCAAAGTAGAAATTTTGTCATCATTTCAAAGGTATGACGATAATGATTTTATTGAGACTTAGCTCATTCAGCAATCCACGATTTTGTCTCGGCTATGTGGAAGATGCAGAAGAAGCTTTGGAAGAGATGAGTAGTCTGTATATCTAACTTTCCAGTACCTTCGAGCTGTGAAAGAATAATTCCACTGCCCAAAAAAGGAATAGAAAAGCTCTTAGAAGACGAAGGGACTGAAAGCATAGGTAATTTTCTTCCCTGTAATGAAGCAAGAAAGAACTGAAAAATTATTATTTATCTATTCCTAAAGTAAACCTGAATAAAAATCTACTCATCTGGTGAAAGTTCTTGCCAAAAAATTATTTGGCTATTCATGGATTCCAAAATAAATTAAATAATTTAAATGTTCTATATTACATAACAATTTAAATTACTTTCTTTGAAATTATTTTTTTGTAATATTTGCAATTTAACCTCTATTTTTATTTGATACAGACTGTCCTCATGCTTTTATCATTTAATGAATTTTTTTCTAACTACGTATAGCAACTTTGTGGATGATATATTTTTGTTTTATTATAATTTGTCATTTTATAGAGTTATTGAGTACAGCATAATTTTGTTTATGATACATGCAATGTAAATAAAAATTTGATGCCAAATAAAAGAAATATAACCATACTTAGTTTTTTTCTGTCTCGAAAGTAATTTTTACAGTGATTTTTGTACAGTTTATTTACAAAAAGGTATTTTAAGTTATCAATATTTGATTATAAGGTTTGTAAAATAACAAGGTACAAGGTAATCATTGTGAAATAATGGTTGTTTAGTAAAATTGATTTTCAATATCTGATTACAATTATATTGCTTTTAACATATTCATATTCTTATATAGTATGCACTTTCATCTGGTTTTTTTTTTTCTTTTTCAGTCGGAAAAAATTACTTGACAATTAATAATTACTATAAGGATTACATTTTGTAGAAAATAGTGGATATGAGAAGGCCCAGTATAAATGCATGCTACTAATATGATTTATTTTTAGTATTAAGACAAATTTATTAAAAGTTTTGATGTGTTATGTGTTAGATGATTAAAGATTGAGTTTATTACAAAAATATAACTGCCCCAATCAATCAAATGCTCAAAAAGTGCAAGAATTCAAAATTAGAATGCAAGAATGTGAAACAGTAACGTAACATCGTGATGTTTCAGTGGCGATGCTGAAATCGTAACATCGCCTAGTCCTAATAATTGTTAAGTTTTTAAATATTAAAAAATTAGACCACAAACGCATTTCATTTTCACATGAGTTTGGCTTTTCACAATATTGACGTTTGTTACCATTTTCAGAACAAGTATAGACAGCGCTGGCTTAAGGTAGGCTAAATCTGACCTAACAGTTAAAGAGAGTAACTGCTGCCAACTCACAAGAGCTATATAAATAACATGTTTCAACGGAGCATTTGAAAAACTGGCTTATATGTCCTAATTACCAGAGAAAAAGATTTTTTTTTAGCTCTTTCTTGTTTTTAACATTAAACAGTTAAAATCGATAATACTTAATTAAAATTTTCGTTATTTGTCTGAAATATTGAGGGGTATCATTTAAAGATTTCTAATTATTTAGGACGTCCTTTCCAGGGACGTTCATGTCAAAATGCATGATGCAGAAATTCTACACAGCTCATAACAAAGTGGGTTTTTAAAGAAATGTTCACAGCTCAAATTGTGCAGTTTCTACCGGTAGTAAATTTTAAATTAGGTGAACCAATCATGGAACAATAAGTGCTTGTAAGAGAGATTTTTAATAGTTCGATAGCTTGTTTCAGAATTGAATATTTGTAGTATATATTTATTGTTCGCCTCATATAACCGTTGTTCGATTCGTTTATTCTTTGTTGTAGCAGTTAGAACTTGTTCACAAATTGAAAGGTTATTTATTTTAGCTAATTTAAAATTTGATATATGGTACCTTGTGGTATCTTAGTTAACCGTAAAAGCTCTCTTAATATGATAATTTACAAATGCCCGTTTGTTTATGTTTTAACCCCTTAACGATCGGTTAAATTTTCAAGAAAAAGATCATAAAATTGCCTTTTTTTTATCCCTGAAAATTATATAAAAATATGTGTATGAACAATATATATATATATATATATATTCATTTTTGATTTGTTTTTATCTTGAAATTTTAAAAAATTTTATTTTTAAGAAAAGTTAACATTCAGGATTACTATGACTTAATGTTGGTTTTCCAGCAAGCAAGGGAAGTTTAAAAAATATATGTTTTAAACATTAAAAAAGAATTTTATAAAACTTACGTATAAAATAAATAAAGATTAGTAATTTTTTCTTGGGTGATAAATTTCAAAGCATGAGATACAGAGGCCAACGTCACAATCGGGACAGTAGTACCTAGTTTCCTTCCTACATCTCTTATTGTTTTCATCTCTTTTTCTAACTATCTACAATTACCTTAAAAATATACTGGTGCCGCCATCTGGTGCGTAAAAGGAGAAATAAAATGTTTTCCGGGCAAAAGAAAGGAATTAGTTTTATTCTTATTGGCTCGTTGTTACTGAACACTCCAGCCCGGAAATATCACGGGAGAGAGAAATAGAGGACGAAACCTCACTCCGTCATTTTCACGGGAGCGAGAAGGAAGGGGTTAAAGTTCATACAGCTCTTAAAGGCATAAGCAAATGAAAATAGATTTTGACCAAATATAACATTTTAATGTAATTCATGTAACATTTTTTTTTCTTCTCTTTAATGTTTCTGTTCCCCTCTCGACCTGATACACTTACAACTTTGAAATTTCAGGGGAAAATGTTCATGTCAACAAAATTTGTTCAATAGTTTCTAAATAATTAAATTTTGAAAAAATGCATGCCGTAAAATTTAATTTCGCACGAACTATTTGATCGATTTTGTATTTTACCGGTTAAATTTACATAGAGCGACGTCAAAAGTTATATACTTTACCATTAAAAAAAAAAAGTGTTTTTTTTTTTTTGAATATTAAATAAAAGAAAAATTAACAAAAAAATTATTTTGCTGGGATTGCGTTAACGAATTCTATAATTTTGTGCAAAAATCTGTCAATTCATTAAGAAAATATCCAATATGGCCAAAGTTATGGCGAAATACAGAAAAAGTAAAATGAACATTAAGGGGTTCGAACTTATGACTGCTTTCCTGAGCATTAAGTCATGTCACCGTATGGCACGTATTAGTAAAAAATTTATTTCGGTCATTTTGTACCGAAGTGAGAACTTTCGGGATCGGTAGAGTTTCTGAAGACTGCAGGGCCCTATCATGAGCTACAGAGAATGGAATTAAGATTCCCGTCTCGAAAGTAAAACTGGGGCAAGTTTGGTGTTTAGTACCGTAATATGAACACTCACTTGGAATCAGACATTCCACGATAATTGGTTCTAAGGGTGGGGCTAAAATATGTCCTATCATACAATTTACTTAACATTTTCTTTTTAAGTGTAGCTATTTACATTAGCATGATAAATTAGCGAAATGAGCTTTTGCTATTTAGATAATATTTTTGACTATTGTTTTTAAACATTATTTAATTAGACTAAAAAAATATTCATTGTGAATACTGTAGACTAATGTTTAATCTATTATATACAAATATATATATTTATATACACATACTATTTTTTATTAAAAATTGTCATATATATCAATTTATAGAATAAAACCCTTTTTTCAATAATAAATGTTTCCGAAATATTCTTTTTATTATTATTATTATAATTATTTTTTTAAAAAGTGCAAATTTTAAGTACTTTATATATTTTAATGAAGTCAAATGCAAAATTCTGTACCTGTACTGCATATGACTTTAATAAATACTTTATATTTAGCTTAGTTTTATTTGTTACATCATTAAAGTGACTGTTTTTACTGATAGTTAAATAAATATGTTCGCATGAAGTAACATTAATTTACAGAGTTACGTAAAAAAAAAGCTCTTGTGATTTGTAAAATACGCCTAAAATACTTATAAAAGTATAGTTTAATGAGCTACTTTCACTGCTTTTATGTTATCCATCTTAATGGAAGAATAAGATTTTAAAATTAGAAGAAGAAATAAATATTTATTTCCAAAATAATTTTCGAAACTACGTTATTCTAATTATTTTTCTTGTCGTTGTCATTCGCATCTTTTATTGTAAGAAATAGTATTTTCTTCTCTGCACCAAATTCTTTAAAATTGTGCTGCCATCTGTGAATCGTATTAAGAAGCATCGTTCGGAATAAAGTTAATTAAAATACTTTTGAATTATAAGTTCATCAATAGAGAATTAAAAAAAAAATGATACGGGCATTAAAAAGACAATTTGGCCAGGGAATATATCCAGTAACCAGTGATGTAACTAGCCTATTGGGCGCTTTCTTTTTTTTTTTTAAAGCATATATTTCAAAGCTTAGGCTCTTTAGTTTTCTTTATGACTCCGTAATTAAAATGTTACTGTTTGAAACCATTTCTAATAATCGTATCGGAAAAAAAATTATAAAACAAGCACTAATTTTACTATTAATTATAACTTATTAAAACCTTTAACTGATTAAAAAAAAATAGCCAATACATTTTAAAGTGCATACACTTTTAGTTATATTTAATGCCAACACCGCCCTTTATATATTATCAATATTATCCCCTCATAAGTTGTCAATATTTAGAATCTATGTATATATAGTTTCAACTTACTATGTAAGTGAGAAAGGAAAACAAGCATTCGTTACCTAAATCAGACAAATCAGTATCGAAAACCATCTAAACGTAGGTTCCAGTAAGATAATTGAACCTAATTCATTTGACTGATAAAACTCGAAATGACCGACGCCCACCATTTAATTCTTTCCAACAAATAAACTGGTTTAATTTTTTAAATTTTGCGTTAACGTTTACTGCCTTCTTTTAGGGGCTGAAAAGATTTTGATAACTTCGTTGTTTTTTTTCTCACTTAAACATTAGTTAGCAATCTATAAAGATTATTCAGTATATATACAGTGAGTGAAATAAACAAGGAGCGCTCTAATTACTGTAACGCACTAAAATACATTTAATGGTTCGAGAATCTAACTTCAAATGTGTTAACTGTTAAGTGGAAGTCGTGGTGGCTCAGGGGATAAAGTGCTACCCTAAAAATGAGCTGACCCTGGTTCGAATCCCAGCGGTGGTATGCGATACGAATTCCGCACCGATCACAGGGCGGAAGCTAAATATCCTCGGTGGTAGGCGGATCATGGGTTAGTGCCCCCTTGCCTTCAGGCTAACCGTGGGAGGTTTCCGTGGTTTTCCTCTTTTCGTAACACAAATGCGGGTTAGTACCATCAAAAAAGTATTCCACGAAGGCAAATTTCTCACGAGACTTGATCCAGGATTTCTATTGTCTCCCGGATTGAGTTCAAAATTGCAAAATTCATTATATTTTTCGAACGGTTCGCTTTTATTGACCGTAAAAAAATATGGGTGAATCTGTGATATATAATCCTAAAAGATTAATCTGTTGCTTGGTTGATCCAATTTTCAAGAGTATAATCGGGAAAATTGTACTTAGAGAAGAAGATCACAGATGCCCACATTTGACCTATGACGTCAGTGCCAGCCTGATCGTTTATAGGCAAAATGGCGGGTTAAAGTCGAGTTAAGTTTCTCCTCAAAAGTTAGAATTTTAATGAAAGTGTTGTAAATAACGTGCTATAAACATTAGTAAGTGTGAACGAAAAAAATACTTTTAGAGTTAGCTGAGAAATATAAATTATACTTATTCAGGGGTCTGTTTAGAAGAAATTTGGTACGTAAACGGACCCTTCACAAAATATCTTTCCATAAAAACGGACCCTTCACAAATTTGTTTATCTTCATTATTGTTTTGTTAATCGAAGAAACCCTTCCCGGGAGGGGGGGGGGAGAAAGACACATGTATACGAACTAAGTTTTGTCTTCGGCAGACGCTTCTTCCTTTATTCGTCCGAAATTAATATTCTGCGTTCAGCAGTATAGGCTAAATACCAAATATTTGTATGTTGCATCTCTAACTTATAATTTTACTGTGTTGTGCATGAATCTATTTACAATTTAAAAACTCATTGAAAAGGTTTTTGCAATAACAGGACCCTATTTGCACAAAAATTTCAGGACCCTGGTTGAAAGAATGTGACNATTTTTTTTAATTATAATTTTACTATGTTGCGCATGAATCTATTTACAATTTAAAAACTCATTGAAAAGGTTTTTGCAATAACAGGACCCTATTTGCACCAAAGCAGGACCCTGGTTGAAAGAATGTGACGTTTATTTTATGTTCACAAATTACGAGTCATTTTTTCACAATTTTACAAAAACAGGACCTTTCACAAAATGTCTGGACAGACTCCTGTTATTATATGATAATTGCTACTATTTCTATGTTACGGGATATATTCCCTGGTCAATGGGTCTTTTTAAAATCCCATTCACATCTTTGTTTATTTATTTTTAATCTCTATCGATGAACTTTTTAATTCAACAGTTTTTTCACTTTATTCCGAATGATGAACAAATGGCAGCACATTTAAAAGAATTTGTTACAGGGGTGTATTATAAAGAAAGCAATTTATTTACAATAAAAGTACAATAAGAATAACGGGAAAAGCAATTAGAATAAAGTAGTTTCGAAAAATATATGTGAAATAAATATTTATTATTCTTATTCGCATCCATTAATATATATAATATGATTTCACAATCAAGCATAGACCCGCGTAGCGTTGGATTCGAGCAGGTGAATGAACATGTGAAATCGTAGGAAGTGGTCGACTACGTAAGCGGACCAATTTGTCGCTGCAAGCGTTGATGACCGTTTCCGATTGTTCTTTACAATTAAGATTTTTTTTTTTATTAAGGTAAATGTCCTTTACTCGATATTCCTTCAATTAATGGAGAGCACCAGCCACAGTGTTGATCATCTTCAATATTAGACTGATGATGGATCAGAGTCCCCTTCCCATCAGGCTAACCATAAGATGTTTTCGTAGCTTTCCTCACCATGTAACGCAGATTAGGATTAGTTCCATCGAAAACTATCTCCAAAGCGGGAATTTAATTTCTCCAATAGTTGATTCAGGAACTTCGTTGTTTTCTGGATTGGGTATAAAATTACAAGACTACGGAGTTGGAGAATGGTAGTCGAATATTTAAATTTGGGTCGTCTGTTCAGCGATGGTTAAAAAACTAATTCATGAATTCGTAACCACCACTAAGCGAAAAAAAAGTTTCCATATGAAATTCTCAAATGGAAAATAAATTATGTATGTTGTGACGGACAGATTTGCATTCCTTAGCTTATTTAAAAAAGAAGAAGAAAAAAAAAACAAGAACAACAAAGAAGCAGAACAATAAAACGCCTTATTACGATCACTGGTTACCCATTGGTCAAATGCTTTTTCTTTCTGGATTGACTCCGTTAAACATTTCAAATCATGGGTTGCAAAAACTGTCTCAATTGATGTTTGTCGTCGGACTTGATTTTCATATCCTGCCTATATGTACGCGTTTCAAGACGTCACAAAATACTTTTACTTCTTCAGCATTTATAGTTATATTAAAATTACCGTCAAGACAGTAATTATAAGTTAATAATAAAAAGAATATAAACATACTTTTAATTATTATTATGTAAATACATTAAAAATGCCGGTAGAAATATATTAGAGGGTGCTCCCTTGACGAAATGGGCAATTCTTTTTTTATTTAGCGCCATCCCTGTTTGCGTGGAACACCGTGCAAACAGAAATGACGGCAAAAACATAATGAAATTTCATTAAAACATTTTATTTTATTTTATAACCGTCGTTGAACAGCCGACCCAATTTAATGGGTTTACAACTACCAATGTTCAACTCCGCAGGTTTGTCATTTTGAAACCCAATCCAGAAGACAAGGGATCTCCTGTATCGAGTATTGGGAAAACATGCCTTCGTGGAGGACTTTTTGATGGAGTTAACTCGCAGTTGCATTAAATGGAGAGGAAGACCACGAGAACCTCCCACGGTTAGCCTGACTGCAAGGGGATTCTAACCCATGATCCGTCTACCACTGAGGATGTTTCACAGTGGTCGGTGCAAGCCGGATGTGGAATTCGTATCGACTGGGATTCGAACCCGGTTCGCCTCACTGGAAGGCGAACGCTCTATCCCCTTAGTGAAACATCGGAATAGCCGGGTTGGTAGGTCACTGGGCCCATGTCCAAGAGATCGTGGATTCGATCCCCGCCCGCCGAAGACTCCCCGTGTAGTAAATGGTGACTGATGCATGTTAAATCTGACGAGACACAAAGTCCTCCGTATTTGCATAACAAATTATACCTTTGGGGAGTACTGATACAGGAGTTCCCTTGTCTTCTGTATTTCTTTAAAATGACAAGGCTACGGATTTGAACATTAGTAGTAGTAAAGCTCAAAACTGGGTCGGCTGTTCAACGACAGATATAAGAAATAAAACATCGGGAGCCGCGATGGCTCAGGAGAGCGTCCGCCTTCCAATGAGTGCTGACGTGAAATATTCTCAGTGGTAGACGACAGATCATGGGTTAGAGTCCCCTTCCTGTCAGACTAACCGTGGGAGGTCCTCGTGGTCTTCCTCTCCATGCAACGCAAATGCTGGTTAGTTTCATCGAGTCTTCTGGATTGGGTTCAAAATTACAAGGCTACGGAGTTGAACATTTGAAGTCATAAACCCTTTAAATTGGGTCGGCTGTTCAACGACGGTTATAAAATAAAATAAAACCTGAGCCAAAACTTTTTAAAATTGCAATGAACACAATGTAGGCAAAATTAATAAACCCAATAAAATGCATTTCGAATCGAAACAAAAATTATTGGAGTAAACACAGATAAAAAAAGGAAAAAACTCGACTCACTTTATTCAGCTTGAATATCCTTACTTTCTGGCACACATTTATTTCAGGACCTGAAGCAAAATTAACTTTACCTGCCACATCCAAAGTATAACCTCTGACCTCTGAAATTACATATACCGTTGAACATTAAAAAATAACTCTAAAATCTAAACCAATCAGAATCACGAAGCTTGAATCGACGGGCTTGGCTAAATTTCAATTCTTTGACATGATAACGTGGCTCTCGATATAAGAACGTGGATACGACCAAATAGTCTTCTTTTTTGTCCTTGTGTTAAGCTGGATGATGGTGAATCATATGTAATCAGAAGTTTTATTTTAAAGTAAAATAGTTTCAACAATTGGTTGCTTTTAGCAACCACCAATTGAATGATTAATAAAAGTTTGTTTAGCTTCAGGATTGGGCATCTCTATAAGTTATGAAAAGAGCACATTTGGATAACTACAAAACAATATTTGATTGTAACATTTAACGGTATCAGTTCTTAATCCAGTTCATCTTTGAAAATTTTTTTACTAATTCCCTCACTCAAAATTCAGTAATTTAACAAGCAAGAAATAAATTTTAACACGAATTTTTTTTCTTTTCTATTTGCTGAGTTGAATTTAATTTATTTGTAATTCAATTCTTATTTTTCGATCTTTGAAATGTCAGATCCCTTTGATGAAAATCCAGATCCTGGTCAAAATCCAAAGAAACCTGAAAAATCTCCTGAAAGAAAAGATCCTGCTATTCCTGGTCAAGATCCTAATCTAAGATATATAATTCTCTTACGTGGCTCCCAAATTTTGGCTGTATTTCTTTTCCGCCGGTGGCAACAATTTTCATTTTTAATGAAGTACTTTGTACAACTAACTAAGATTCTTTTCACAACACTTAAGTATTTACTTTATTTTCTTCATTTATAGAGAGAACAGACTGCAGAGAATTCTGTTAGGTTAAAAAACATTTTGCTAAAAAAAGAACGATTTCTAAAAGAAATAAAAATAAACAACTTAAAATATAAAAGTGCTGTTGCCAGCCATAGAATTTTTTGAAAGTTAACTTAGCAACATAAATCAAAATGACATAGAAGCGCAACTAGATCAAAATTAAGATACCTGAGCGCTTGACGTAACAAATCCTTCAATTCTAAAAGTGTTGTATCGCCAAATGCCCAAATTAACAATTGTGTTCTTAAAGAAATTCTATAAAAAGTTTTAAATAAACAACCTACTTCTACAACTGCTTCTTGAAGAACTTGGCTCATTGATTAAAAATATTGTTTTAATTTTACAGTACTAACTTTACTTCTACTTTCATTATTGCTATGACCCTCTTTCATTACATTTTACAACTTCATGCTAAATTTGAGGACTTTAAGTTGTTTTGTGGTTGAATACTGACATTTAGAAATGTGTACATAAAAAAAATAATATTTAGAGGTTAAGAGTTGCCTCAGAAAAATTTGAATTGTTGACATTGAACTTAACAATGGAAACAATCGTTTTTGTGAAAAATTGAATTGTATTGTTGACATCAAAACTAAAAATATTGTGTTTCAACTTAACAATACTACCTTAATTTATACTTTAGAATTGCCTCGGAGAAATTTGAATTGTTAGCAATGACTTAAACAAAAAGTTTTATTTTAACTGACAAATACTATATTATAATTTTAACTTTTTCTATGACTATACTCATTTTCTTACTCTTTTCTTTGTTTTTTATACATTTTATATTTTTGTGATAAAATAAAAAACTTATAGTTGTTCTGCTTCTGAACACTGATGAAAACACAAAATGATGGGCTTCATCAACAATCAAAAATATATACATTTATTTTACAAATTCCATATTATTAGGGTGGCGCCCTTCTGAGAATTAAAAATACAAAATTATCTTTAGCGAAGCCGATGCTTTACATCCGGCGTTCAGTGGCAGACTACTATTTCATATTGTTTTACAACACATGGCTTAACACTCTGGTGAGAAAGACTTTAAAACAAAACTTACAGCACTTACTTTTCTCAACAACTGAAATTTAGAATAGTGTGATTAAGAAAAACGTGTGAACTGTTTGCAATTTCAAATTAATATTGAAATGTACAGGTTTAGAATTTTCCACAGTGAAAAGTTTTCGGAACTTCAGTAATCAAAAAAGTATACAAATGCTAGACGTTAAGAACCTATCCAATGAGCGAGCATTGGATTGCGAAGCAATCCGAAATGAACTGCGAAAGCAGTTCCGGGGGTTGGCGAGCAGGGGGCGAAGCCTCCTAGTAAACCTGAAAAGCCTCAAGGAAAACCTGATGAGAAACCACTGCAAATAAAAAGTAAGAATTTCAATATCGATTTTAAGTAAAATGTAGAAAATTGCTTTCCTTTATTCAAATAATAATTCAAAAGATGTAGAATATTTATGAAGACTAGATGCTGACATAGAAGCATTTGGCTGAAACCATATCTATCTATTCGAAATAATTCATAATGCATTGGAATTCAAAATCTTTATTTGACTTTAAATGTGTAATGTAGATGAAATAAAAAAAGATCTAATAAATATAAAACGTAACATTTTAAATGATTATTTAAAAAAATATATATATTTCGCCAACGTTATTTTAATGGTCATTTGCATTCTTAGATATTTTAATTGGCGAAAATACTGAATGCTGTATATGAGGCGAAAATATTTAACCCTATATATTTAGCGAAAATACTGAACACAATATACTTAACGAAAAAACTGAATACTAATCAGAAAGATAAGTCATGAAACACTATAATCACCGCTATAATCAGGTATATGGCAATGAATTTTAAATTGCTCAGGTGGATAGAGCGCTCGCCTCCCAATGAGGTGAACTGGATTCGAATTCCAACGATGGCCAGTCAATGCGAATTCCACACCCGGCTCGAACCGACCACAATGCTCACGTACAATATTCTCAGTGGTAGACTGATTATGGTTTGCAGCCAGGTTTTCCTCTCCATGAAACGCAAATGTGGGTTAGTTCCATCAAAAAATTCTCCACGAAGGCTAGTTTTGTCCCAATGCCTGTTCCAGGAGTTCCCTTGTCTTCAAGATTGGGTTTCAAAATTACAAGGCTGCGGAGTTGAGCATTGGTAGTCGTAAACCTAAAACGAAGGTTTTAAAATAAAAGGAATTTCAAAGCATGATACAGATTTGGCATACGCTGAAGTTCAGACAGTATTTAAATTTTCAGACTATATCATAATTAATAAAACATACATGAATAAATAAATAAATTTCCGGTGGATACAAAATGGAATAACGCTATAATAATGGTATTTTTTGATCAGTCAGACGCACGTGAGTTTAACTATTTATTATTACTTTTTTTATTTTTATAGCATAAGAGAAAATGGCCGTCACGACCGTTATTGATTTATTATTATTTTTTTTTTTTAAGTATTTCATGAACTTCATTGGATTTACGTGGCGCTAGATATTTAATTTTGCGAAATTATTTATGTTTTGTTGAAAATCAAAAGAGGTAACTATTAAAACAATTAGGAGAATTGTAGGGATAATTACCTTCAATTAGCATCTCTGTAGTAAATCGATTTGCTAGTACTGAATTTCCACGCAGCATTGTCAAAAATCACAATATGAAAGAAATTTGAAATATGAAAGAAATTTCAAATGAATACATATTACAATAAAGGTCTAAACAATAATTAAAGAAGTATTTTTTTTTAAATATTTTTTAATCTTAAATTCGCCAATTATGACATCAGTAGTAAAATGGGAACGAAATTCCAGGGACAACAAGGTTCTAAATTAGCGGTTCCCAAAAGGTGTTCCGCAGAATTCCAGAGTTCCGTTGAAGGATCACCGTGGTTCCGTGGTAAGTAAGTAAATTTCTTTAAAATCAGTAACAAATTTGAAGCCTGTAATTATATTTATATCAAATTATTTATTATTTTTTATTTAATATCTCGGTTAATCCTATTCAAGCAAAATGGCAGTTAAAAAGATTTCAGTTTTCAAAAAATAACAATAATTGCTCTAGAATTTTCCATCAAACTTCTTTATTACAAAGTAAATAATCATATTCAATCGAAAAGAAATGTGTCTCTCTGATAGCCATTTCAAATGTTGGTAACAGTTCAGTTTTATTTCAATAAAAACCATAGTTTAACTTATTTTATTCAGTTCAGTATAGTTTATGCCTACAATAAATATAGATTCGTAACTAGACAAGAAACCTGGGAATTCAACTATTTGAGATACTTTTATCGTTAACCTTTTACAGTGTAGTGTTGCCAGTCTGGCAACACTTATTCAAAAAAAAAAATTAATAAATAAATGAATAAAATAACAAAACAAAAATACGATAAACCACTAAAAATTAAAAACTATTTGCTTCTAAACGTCCACCGTTTTTTAGCAACCAATTTTTTTTAAACAGGATCGAGCTTAAATATGTTTCTTTACTTAAAAATCACGGTTGCTACCGATTTAAATTTTCACTCAAAATCTGCTGTGCTGAAAAGGTTAAAACGATGAAAAAATTTATTTAATTCCTCACCTCAAATAGTTTCAAAATTATTGGTTGTCTTTCTTCGGCAAATACATTTACAATTGGGTACTTACACTTCGAGAAGAAGATCAAACATACCCACACATATGACCTATGACGTCATCGCCAGCTGATCGTCAATAAACAAAATGGCGTGTCAAAGTTGAGCTAAATTTTTTCACGTAAGTTAGAATGTTAATTAACGATAAGTTAATTACATACAGAACCATATCGCACATCGAATTAGTTGAAATATAATTCTTTTTCGTTTACTTCTTTGCAACTGTGGTATATTTTTCGTAACGATATATTTTTGTTTTGTGTACCTGGCTACTTCGATGCATATTTTGTCTATGTTCCACATGTCTTTGTGTTAAGTGTCTGTGTAAATATATAGTGAAAGAATTGAAATCCTTGAGAAAGAACGTTTGCAAAAAAATTTAGACTGTGTCACTTAAGAGAATTGATACTTGTCGGGCTTGGTTTGCTTGAAATAGAATGGAAACAACAGTTGCTAACGTAAACAAATGTCACATTTCAACAACCAATCAGGATCGAGGTACCCACGCTACGTCACTTGCAGGTACCCCATTGCATAAAGAACTTTGAAAAAGTAGGTCAATCATTTTGTTCCGTAGACGGAAAAAATGGAGAACCGCTGCTCTCAATAATAATTAAATTATTTATTTTTAAATATTACGTTAACGTTATTTTAATGAATGTGGCGTTACTTTAAAAAAAATTGTGATGCAAGATAGTGTTCCTGAATTGAAATTTTCAAAAGTTTAACAAAATAGTTGTGTTGTTTTAAACAATCTAATTTTGAAAATATTTTATTTGAGTTTTTTTTTTTTTTACTTAATAGGTATGTGAGTAAAATACCTTTCATACTAAAAAAGGAAGAAAGTACAAGAACAAAGTTAAGAAGATGTTGGTTGTGAAGAAGACATTCTGTTCATTTTTGTTGTCTACGTAATCTACATAGTTCAATAAAAATTTATTAAGTTTGTTAGTCAACTTTTTCTTATTTGCCAAACATTATCCAGGTTTCAAATTTTTTTTTATTTGCCAAAGATTTTAATTTTATGGCTAAAATAGATGTTAAGCATGTGGTTTTAAGTTTTCGTGACATTATAAGGACATGACATTTTATTAAAGGTTCCACTTGCCAATTCCAGAAACTGCTGTCCACTCCTCAGAGGTACGGATTAATTGAGCGGCAAATGTTTGTTGATATATACTGATATTCGTTAGAGAGAGCACAAATTTATAATTTAAATAAATCAAAACTGATCGGAAATGTAGACAAAGACATAAGGCCGGGATAGCCTGGCTGGTGGGGCCCTGGACCCATGTTCAAGATGTCGTGGTTTCGATCTCCACTGGGCGTCTCACCGTGACTCCCCGCGTAGTAAATGGTGACTGGTGTACGTTAAATCTGTCGAGTCACAAAGTTCTCCATGTTCGATAGAAAACCATACCCCTGGGGGTACTGATCCAGGAGTTTCTTTGTCTTCTGAATTGGGTTCAAAATGACAAGGCTACGGAGTTGAACATTTCTAGTCGTAAACGCAAAACTGGGACTGCTGTTTGAGGACGGTTATAAAATAAAAATAAAAAACACATAGCATATTCGCATTCATAAGAAATCAAAAGATCAGAATTTCATTAGAAAATCCATCAGATCTAATACTTTTCACTAAACTAATTATGCGACGCAAGCAATATTGCACTTTGACTTAAAATAACTCATTTTATGTAATATACGTTAGCTACGTTTAATACTCGTTATCGATAGCGGACACTCAGAAGTGCTTTTAAGATAGTTTTGCTATCTGAGCTTGCTCATTTCACCTGTTCTGAAATTAAAATAGCATTCTTCTTGCCTAAAAATTCAAACTATAGTATTTAGAAACCAAAGTTCATATTAATAAAGCGTTTATTTTCGATTTTTTTTCCATTATTCCTTTTTTTTTCCCTCCCTTAATTGCATGAATTTTTTATAAATAATATTTGAAATCAACCTGTCAATGGGGGGGAGAAGTTAAAAGGGGAATAATGGCAAAAATAAATAAATAAAAAACTTTGTACTTCTACATTTTCATGAACATTTACTTTGTTAATTCTAATAATCTATTGTACATATGTTGCAATTAAAGTAATAAATCAGGTAATTATTAATACTAAAAGGTCAATTTTAATAATAACCGCTTTTTTTTTGGTCAAAGTGAGAAAAATCGCAAATTATTCACTTCAACCGGTTATTAATAATAATAACCAATGCAGTTTTTACTATGTTATTAAACGGTTTATATTGCATTGGGACAGGGGCAGGGCCGGATTAACCTATAGGCACACTAGGCACGTGCCTAGGGCCTACGAAAAACTTGGGAGAAAAAAATTTGTTGACAAATATAATTTAGCTTTAAAAACAACAAGTGTATTTTGCACAAAATTATGAAGATACAAATAAAAATATTATATTTTACGGTAATAAATTATTTTGCAGAATCTTATGATATAACATATTAATTTTTTGCGATTTTTGGATTCAACGAAATCTTGTATTATGCTGTCGAATTCCAAACTACGGAAAATGTCGGATTCAATAGACATAAGTGCGAGCGATGCCAAACGATCTTGATTCATTGTTGAAAGCAAATAATTTTTTATCAATTTTAATCTGGAGAAAGATCTTTCTCCTTCTGCATTTGATCCAAGAATCGACATATATTCTTAATGCAATGTGAACGTTAGGAAAAGTATTCACAAGTTTATCTTTAATTTGAGCCTTCAATATTTCTTGTGCAGATTTATGTTCATACAAATTTGAAAATAATAAAAATTCATCTACAAAGTTTTCCTCTAAATCGGATGAGTAAATTTTCACCAAATTTTGCGCTTTTAGTTCAATCTCAGATTCTGACAAATTTTTGTGAACAAGAAAACCGAAATTATCGTACAAATCACTGTAAGCTTTACGCCTTTTAGTCATTTCTGAAATTAATACATCTAAAATGGCGTAATACGTTTCCATACGAAGAAAATTTTAGCATATATTTTGAAAAGAGGAGAGGAGTGGGGGAAAGAGGGGAGGGCCCATAAACGGCTGTGCTTAGGGCCTACGAAAGGTATAATCCGGCTCTGGACAGGGGTGTGCCTCTTTGTGTATTATATGTGTTACTTCTAAAGTGGTAGATATGGTTATTATTAATAATAACCGCTTCTTTTGGTCAAAGGGAAAAATAGAACGGAGAGATTTCCGTATCGTGATCTGCGGTTGAATAATCGCCAAGTCTTGCCATCTTCTGGGCAGCAGAAAGGGGAAACCACAGAAAGGGACCAACTTGACGGGAATAACTCGTGGCCAACCCCGGGCAAACATATACAAGCTTGTTTTTTCCTTTTTGTTTAAAAAAAATTCCTGGCAGATCACAACACGGAAATATCCCCAATAAAAACGCGAAAGAATGACATTGACCTAACTTATTAATAATAACCGGTTAATGTGATGAATTCGCTTAAATTATTCACTTTAACCGGTTTATTTGGTTGTTATTAATACTGACCGGTTAGTTATAATAACAACAGACTATTCACATTAATCGTAACACATATGCTACATATACTAACACGTGTACTTATTGCAAAGCGTGGCTTGCGGTAACAGATGTGTTGTTTGTTTCGTTTATTTTAATGGACGCTTCCGACTGACTGAGGCAGATCCCAAGGACTGACGGACTAAGAAAAATACTTGTAATGCTTCTCTAAAGATCAACAAGCAAACACTTAAATTGAAGCAACCCCTCCTTCATCCCCTCAGCAAAACAAAAAAACTAGTCTACTATAGATATGATCTCTGACAATTAGTGGGAGACACTGTTCCCAGCAAGTCACTGAAGTCAATCATCACTGGCTACGGTCAGTGTGCGGGTGAGTGACCACTTGGATCAGCCTGCGTAGGGACCGAGGGTGTGCGGTATTGGTCCTCGTTAAACTGTTCTATCGTAAAGTGCTCGACTTCTCGTGCAGGTCGTCGGGCTACCGAAGCGGGGGTGCCATCCCCTCTGCAGAGGATCTAAATTGTGATGGCATGTCTTCGGATCATCCTCAGGGATGTTTCCCAGACCGTCGCCAATAGCCCATTATGCAGCTCTAGTGCGACGTAAATGAACAACAACAACAACATCTTCTATATTTAATATAATTTAATTCAGTAAATGCTTATTAGCATTTTGTTTTTGATGACATTAAATTTGGAGTGGAATTTACCTCCATGAATCCCATACATGCTGTTCAATTGTAAACGCTAAACACAATGAGTGTGAGAGGCTTTGAAGGCGGAACCGGTGAATTTCCGGGCCTCTCTGACCGAGCGGTATCAGCCGAAAGCAGTGTGAAGCGTGGAGGTGGCGGGCCCGAATCCCGCCATAACCCTGGATGTATTCTTTGTGATGTCCTTCTCTTAACTGTTCTATCTGCCCTACTTGACATTGGTTTAGAAGCCTAAATTGAGAAAACAAGACTGCAAATATATGTAATTTCAATACAGCAATAAAACCGGTGACTTTCTTTGTCATTTATATCTCCAAGCAGTGGACTGATCTATAAGACACGGTTCCCAGCAGATCACCGAAGTCAAGCATCACTGGCTACGGTCAGTGTGCAGATGGGTGACCACTTGGATCAGTCTGCGCAGGGACCGAGGGTGTGCGGTATGGGTCCTCGTTAAACTGTTCCACCGTGAAGTGCTCGAATTCGCGTGCAGGTAGTCGGGCTACCGAATCGGGGGTGCCATCCCCTCTGCAGAGGATCTAAATTATGATGGCATGTCTTCGGATCATCCTCAGGGATGTTTCCCAGACCGTCGCCAATAGCCCATTGTGCGGCTCTAGTGTGACGTAAATGAACTACAACAATATCTCCAAGTACTTTTTTTTGGGTACTTTATTTACGTGGCTCTAGAGCTGCACAATGCGGTACTGTCTGGGGAACATCCCCGAGGATGATCCGAACACATTTTCGTGTTTTGTTTAATGGCGGCCACTTGGGTCTATTTCCCATTGGCCTCAGAATTGCTACTCTCTTATCGTTACCCAGTGAACACCTATGGCTAAGCCTCGGTGGTGGAGTAGCGTCGCCCACGTCATACAGCCACAAACCCGTTTATAGGGCGGGCTACAATCACACAGAGGAAAGGACATAAAACTCAGATGGAAAGAAACATCCATGCCCTGAGCGGTATTCAAACCCGCGGCTCCGCAGTCAGGTACTCTAACCACTCGGCCACCTGATCGGCAGATGATCCAAACATATAACATGGCAATTTTTGATCCTCTGCAGAGGTAACCGCTCCCCTGCTTTGGAAGCGCAAAGTCGAGCACTTTACTGTAGAACTGTTTAACGAGGCCCGATACCGTGCTTCATGATCCCTACGCAGGATAATCAAAGTGGTCCCCCGCCTGCTTACTGACCGAGAGCCAGTGATGCTTGACTTCGGTGATCTGCTAGGAACCGTGTCTTTAAGATCAATCCACTGCGGGACACAAGTTGCGACAGAGAATGCTGTTGGCTTAAATTGCTCATCACGAAGAACCTTAGTAGTTGCAAACTAATATCCTATAAATCATGTAAAGAATAAAGTAATATGTAAATTATATAGTGCTTATGAAAGTTTGTCTACTACAAAACACTTGTTGAATTTTGTAGGTTCGATTCCAATCGTAACCATGTTACATTAGGTTTTCATGTCCACCTGCATTTTGAATAACTTTACTTTCGAAATTAGAGGCACATTGCCCGTTCTTTGATTTAATTGTACAAGCCTATTAATTTATCTATGATTGATTTTTCTTCAGTTATACTTTATTCCATATTCAGTTATTCAAATATTTGAGTCCCGCAGTGGATTGTTCGTAAAGACACGGTTCCCAGGAGAACGTCGAAGTCAAGCATCACTGACTGCGATCAGTAAGCGGGTGGGTGACCACTTTGATCNGCTGGCACTTGGATCTATTTCCCAATGGCCTCAGAAATGCCAGAATTGCTACTCTCTTATCGTTACCCTGTGAGCACCTATGGCTAAGCCACGGCGTTGGAGTAGCGTCGCCCACGTCATACAACCACAAACCCGTTTATAGGGCGGGCTACAATCACACAGAAGAAAGGACATAAAACACAGAGAGAAAGAAACATCCATGCTCTGAGCGGGATTCAAACCCACAACTATTGGCTCCGCCGTCAGGCACGCTAACTACTCGGCCACCTAGTCGGCAGATGATCCAAACATAAAACATTGCAATTTTTGATCCATTGCAGAGGTGACCGCTCCCCTGCTTGGGAAGCACGAAGTCGAGCACTTTACTGTAGAACAGTTTAACGAGGACCGATACCGTGCTCCATGGTCCCTACGCAGGATGATCAAAGTGGTCACCCACCCGCTTACTGACCGAGATCCGTCAGTGATGCTTGACTTCGGTGATCTGCTGGAAACCGTAGTCCTTACGATCATTTCACTGCGGGACCCAAGTTGCGACAGAGAATGCTGTTGGTTTAAATTGCTCATCACGAAGAACCTTAGTAGTTGCAAACTAATATCCTATAAGTCATGTAAAGAATAAAGTAATATGTAAATTATATTGTGCTTATGAAAGTTTGTCCTCTACAAAACACTTAATCGTGGAATTTTGCAGGTTCTATTCCAATCGTAACCATGTTACAATAGGTTTTCATGTCCACCTGCATTTTGGATAACTTTACTTTCGAAATTAGAGGCACATTGCCCGTTCTTATATTTAATTGTACTAGCCTGTTAATTTATGTATGTATGGTTTTTCTTCAGTTCTTTATTCCGTATTCAGTTATTCAAATATTTGAGTCCCGCAGTGAATTGTTCGTAAAGACACGGTTCCCAGGAGAACGTCGAAGTCAAGCATCACTGACTGCGATCAGTTAGCGGGTGGGTGACCACTTTGATCAATATTCGTAGGGACCGAGGATGTGAGGTATCGGTCCCCGTTAAACTGTACTGCCGTACAGTGAGTGCTCGACTTGGCACGATGGTTATAGGGCCACCAAAACGAGAGTGAAATCGGCGGAGGATCATCCTCAGAGATATTTCAAAGACAGTTGTTAATAACGTATGGTGGAGCTCTAGTGTGACGTAAATAACCTACCACATCATCAACTCAACTCAACTTTGGTAGAAAATAATCGATATTAAGGGATATAAAATAAGAGGCACGGCCGGTATCGAATGAGCTCTTCCTGTCTCCGAACTGTAAGGGCCGTACGCCCAGTCCCACTACAACGACCGAAAGTCTCCGAACTGTGTCATTTGAAAATCGTAGTCTTGTGTGTTTAGTCTAATTATTAATACTAAGATGGATACCGTTATGCCTGAAATTTTCTTCAAGGCCTTCATCCAAAGACTTAGTTTTGTTCTCAAGATCTTCAAACAATAAGTTTATTACCAATATTTTGATGCTCGTTTATAGATGACTTTTCTCTTGATTTAAAGTAAGTTTTTCTAATTTTTATACTTTTTGCAATTAAGTTTTTCGTGATTATTAGTGGTACGCTTTAATTCTCCATAGTTGGGTGATTACTTTTTCTAAAAGATTAGTATACCTGTTTTAATAATTGACCCACTTGGATAATTTAAAAAAATATTTTTCTTCGTATTTTTTGAGCATGATTAAAATAAAACTAACAAATACTGAACGTAATTTTTAAAATTTTGTGTTCTCCAATATTGAGTTTTCGAAGCTCGTTTTTGTTTAAAACTGTAAAGAGAATTCCCTCTCAATATTAAGAAATATCGTATATTTATAAATTTGTATACGTATGTATATTTCATACAACGGTATTAACTCGCTATGTTAAACTGAGTTGCATAACTTTTTTTTTTACTCTAAATATTTTTAATCCCACTAATTTGAACTATTTATGATTAACAGTTTAATAAAGATTAATGTATACCAACATTTCTTAAACGAATTTAACTTGCATAAGCTTTAGTTTGGTAAAAGAAAATGTCTTTTGCAATCAAGTTAGGTTTTTAGGTCTCTCATATTTTATATTTCACAACTCCCATACTACTTAGTGTCTTTTGACCACTTCTGTTCTTTTCTTTGACCAGGTAACACAGTTTAATTTAGTTATTCAGTTAATTAGTTTGCTTGCTGCAGTTGAGGAAATGGTTTCAACTTTTAGCCGGCGGTGTTTTTGCTTCAAACTGTTGTCCGNTGTAGTAACTTTCTTTGAAATTTATGAAAATTAGAAAGTTGATCTATTAGTATAGAAAACATTAAAGGGTTGCGCAACTTTCAGATTAAAAATCTCTCTTTATAGGGAGATTCTACTCTATTTTAATAGAGCATTTACCCCAAGGCATTAAAATCTGAAAACTATTTGTTAATTTCGGTTAAATGTGTTAAATAATATCACGCTGAAACATAAAATCAGATTGTTGTATGTAATTTACTGGTTGTGTACTAAAGGTTTTAGAATCATCGTTGACTAATTTTAATTTTATGTGTTTTTTCTTACTTAAATGCGTACAGCATTGCAAATTTCTAAAAGGCGCGTTTATTCGGGAGGTTACTGCGTACTTTAAATTTCCATCGTAGCCCAACTTAGCTAAGCTACGAACACCAATATGGAATTGTGTTCGGTAACTATCTGTATCGAGCCATTTTTCATAACTTCTGACGAAAACTGATTTAAAATTCTGAACAGTTAATGTCATTCGAAAATTCGGACTAGAAAAGAATTGTTTTTAAGATGTGCAAAAATATTAAGTCTTTAAATTCTTTCTTTTCTGAATTTGAGACTAATATTAATCTAATATTAGTGATACATTACTTATAAGTATACAATGTTCAGCAGCAAATTTAAAAACTTAAAATATTTCGATTTGTTTTAGTTATGATTGCTTTTATGTTTTCTACAAATTGAACATTTAAAAATCTTATGTTCATTGTACGAGAACATATGTTTAAAAGTTTACGATGGCTTTTGCTTAGAAGCACCGGTATTTACCTATTATAATCATTTGTTTATTTTTATAATTAAAAGTTTAATTTTAATAATTTTTTGGGGAAAATCTACATATTCAGTTTATAGACATTTTCGCATTCAACTTCAGGTTTTCATATAAATGTCGTTATAATTTTAAGCTGGTGATGTTATATTAAGTTAATGTTTTTGTAGGGATCTTCTTTTCACTTGTCTTAATCGTACTAACAGGCCTATCAGTGAAAGGTTAGTGCGAAATTTATGGTAAATGGCAAATTTACGAAGGCTATAGCTTTAAAATGTGTCTAAAAGATTTAACTTGAAGTAAAGCACCATTAAAATTCTTAAAGTGCACTTTTTCATTTAACAAATGTTTTGTATGCACATAACGTCGAGTGTCAGCGGCCCTTAGGTATAGTGCGTTCACCAGGACGCTGTGTTCATTTCATCGAGGGAGTAAGAGGAGAAACATCTCCGCTCTTGAAATTGAGACAACCCTTAATGCGTGCCAGGCACATGCAGTGAATTCTGTTATACCTTTCGTTACTCAAGCTAATTAAATATATTTTAAATTTAAACTGCTCTTTTCCCAGCAAATATCTTAAAGGACAAACTCAAAAGAGAAGTATCATCTAATTTATGAAATATTTAATGTTAAAAAAAATGCACATAGATTGTGAAATAAATAATTTTGTCTTGAGATAGCCAAATAGCAACCTTGTTCAGGATTGTTCACATGCTTTTCCTAAAGATAGCGAAATGGTCGATTATTATGTGATGTAGGCAGAACAAAGTGTTCGCTTCTGGTGAAAGTACTATATAAAGCCAAAAACATCCTCTCTGCCACCAAGAATACCAATTTCTAAGCAAACAGCTACGAAATTTAACAGGTACAGGTTTGGTTTGAGGAAAATACTTGATCAAAAATAGTGTTATTCAAACGAGACTTAGTTATGAGTTTTACGTCATTTTAAATTTAAGAAATTGAAAATATTGCTTTAAATTATTATTAAACAATATATTTGTATTGACATAAAAGTACATTTAAATTGTTACATGTTTTTAGCTTTTTAGTAAGATACTTTTTCAGGGGGTTAATATAGTTTTTCCGTAATTCTTATGACACTGTGTACACAGCATTAAATATTTAACTAATGAAACGTAACCATATTAAACGATTATATTTTTAGTTACATTTTCTTATTTATTGCAGAATCCAAGAAGCTACCGTGATTTCCTTGAAATTGATGTTTGATACTCTACCACACGAAGTAACTAATGCTAGTTTGAAAGAATATACCTAGCAGCAGAATACTGATTATGACTTTACAGCTTGATACTCTACTACAGATAGTTAATAATGCTAGATTAAAAGCGGCAGAATACTGATTATGACTTTAAGGTTTATAGATGGGTAAGTATTTTGATCTCATTAAGAAATTGTTGAATATAAATTTTATTTTGTGTATTTAAACTCTAATACAGTGTTTGATCCGAGATTGATTTGTGAAAGTTATTGTTGAAATCTATTTCAAAAATTAAATTATTCTGGTATCCAACTGGGTGAAAAGAAAAAATTTCGACAGAAATTTGAATTTTTCATTATTTATGTTTGGACTTGGTTAATTAGCTTTCCAAAATATCTAAGTTTTTGATGTCAGATTTTAATAAATGGTGTTTGATTAGTTTTTAGTGTACTGACAAATATAGCCGGAAGTAGACTCCTGAAAAATAAACATTATTTTTTTTTAGAGTATTTAAACATTTTCATTTGATTGAATTATATTTTTAAGACTTTCGAATTTTTTACTCAATGAACTTTATGAACGTGTAAGTTGAACTTCTTTTCTAAACGTGGATTTTGAAATTTTTATCACGACAGTTTATTACAAAATTTGAAATTTTTGTAGATTTGTATGTTATCCATTATTTGCACTAAACGCTAGGGTATGAGTGAATTTCTTATTTTTTTTACGTTTTAAGTGTATTTAAAAATTTTCTTCGCGAAGATTCAATATTCATAAATAATATATTTAGTTATATTTCATTTTTTAAAAAAGATTTCAGTTCAAAACTCATGCAATTACACTAATCTAGAGAAATTATATTGAAATGTATGCATTATAATTTGTTGTCGAGGTTTTGGCATTGGAGTATTCGTAGTTTTTGAGCAAATTTGTTTTGAAATATATTTCATAAATTTTTAATTTTCGTATCCTTGCTAACAAATTAAATTTAGCCTTTGTTAAAATATGTTGAAGCCAGTCTCGTACCTTAAGGGAGTTTCAGTTTCTTGAAAACTTGGTTTACTGCAATTACTTAGAAATGTTTTGGGGTCTCCCACATATGTTACTATGGGGGAGGAGGGGGAAGGGTGTGTGAGCATCATTGAGGTAAGCATCATCCTGGGTAGCATTTCACATAAGCTAGGTAAGTTTGTCAAGTTTTTAATTTTTAACTCGTTAGGACGGGAGTTAATTGAGTTAATATTGTGCCTTACCTTAAAAACTTATTTCACCTTTTTAGTTTTTTAGTGGTTGAGGGGTAGTTTTTAACGTCTGCTGATTAAATCTGTTCATAACTATCGGGAGGTCTAATGAATTCGGCACAAAGTCTTTTGGCAAATAGTTCTAACTCAAATGAACTCTATCGAATATTTGACTGCAATAAAACTTGATTCGATGCACCGATATTGAACATTGCCTCTCTAACTAATTATGTTAATTTTGCCGTGACAGTAAAGGCATTTTATATTTTTAACACTAGGCTTTGTACTGGACACTTCAACGGACACTGTACTGGACACTTTAACACTTTGCCAAGAGCTCCATTTCTGACCTATTTTCCATGAGAAACATTTGTGCCAAGATGTCCTCAATTACTAACACAGTTGCCAAGATAACCATGTGTGCAAGGATTACTGACCTAGTTGCCAAGATGATCCCAATAAATGACCTAGTTGCCATGAGGACCATGTGTGGCAAGATGACTTACTTAAGTTGCCTAGTTGTCATGACCCAACTGTAGAGTTAAACCAACTTTATTTCTTCAACTCAAGGTTTATTTTTATGTTCTTCTCTAATATGAAAATTCCACACTTGTATTTTATGAATATTGTAATTTATTTTTTCTCCTAAAAATTAAGCTACATACTTTTTAATGGAACTTAAGAAATCTAAATCCATATTTTGAAATACCTTGCATGCAATTTAAGAGTACTCAGTATTAAAGTAAATTTATTTCTAAGATTTTCTTAAATACGAAAAATAATTAATCATATTAATCTAAAGTTTATTCTATTCAACATTTTATTCATGGATTATTTTAATAGTCAATTATTTATTCATTAAATATCATAAATTAAATTTAAAGTCTTAGAGAACGTGCATCTAATTTGCGTACACTAAGTACTTATTGATCCTGCTTAGTGTTTGTACGTACAATTGCGTGTCAAAACGTTTTAAGAAAAGCTTATTGTTAGCTACTGCTCTTTATAAATTATGACTTAATGTCTTAAAAATAAACCTAGAATATTTATGAGAATTAACTTTCAACGAATGAAAACTAATTTCGATTTATTGGTGCTTTGTCTTCAAACTGTTGTCCAGTACAAGAGCTAAAATGTGAAGTTGTAATATTAAAAAATTGATTGTTTGAGAGTGCCAGTTTAAATTTGAAATGAAAATTAAATTACGGGAATTAAACTAAAGTACTTGGCGTTCGATTTTCAAACAAAACATATTTAAATTAAAAAAGCTTAATATAAAATTTTATTATGGTATACTACTAATTAAATATTCTTTTTCAATAAATCTCCACCAAATTTTCAGATGCGTGATTGTTATCGCAATATTTGAGAATCAGTTGAAGTAAATTTGCTAGTTTCAAAATGATATCTACGATTTTAAATACACGCAATATAAGAGTTTAGGTCAAACTTTAGATAAAATTATATGGTAATATATTACATGGTTATAAAATTTATATCGAATCTATAAGTGATCGCTCAACTTCGTCGGCTATTAAAATATACTAAATAAACTCTTAAACTTATATCAATGTAAATTTCAAGAGTACAAGGAAAAACCGAAATAGTTTATTAAATACACAATCTTTAAAATTAGAAAGCTGAAAAGTATTTGAGGTATCGAGATGCTTGTAAACCAAAGAACTAAAGCATTCAATATCGCATATTTAGGTTTACCTAAATAAAGCGCATTGTATTAATAAAATACTTTTTAATAAATCCCGCCTCGTCAGCAATGTACTGTTATAAAGTACAAATTTTAATACTTGAGGTAACACATTCTGTTCCAAATATATAAAAAAATTATCTGACAATTCAGAATCTGTTTGTAAGTACCGCTTACATTATTTAAAACCCTTAAAGCTTAAGACTAGCAATTACGTGTCATAGCACTACATTTTAACATTTCTTTTCGCCTTATAGTGAGCCTTAATAAAAACAGTAAATGGTGTATATTTAACATGTTAATACTTCACACTTTAGTCTGTCGTCGTATTTTTATGTACGTATTTATAAATATAAATTCCTCTACACAAAGAAATTTGTCAAGCATTTATGTAGTATATATGGGCAATAACAATTATACGTATTCTATTAAATTAAAAAATTAATCTCTATATCAAAAGTCCAAGAACAAAATTGTTAAAAATTTAAAAATAAAAACTAAACAATCAAGTTATTGTTCAGAAGTATACGTTTAGGCAAAAAATTTTCGTATTTTGTCACTCTGGGGGGGAAAAAAAACTGGTAGATTTTGGTAGAGCGGAAATTTTTTGAATACTTTATCTATAGTTAAAACTCACCTAATATGGATTGAAGAAATTTGTTAGGAACAAATATTTCAACTTCGTCAGATAATTCCTTAAGATAAACTAGAATTATATTTCTAATTAAATAAGTTCGATATATTTTTATAAATAGACTTGTAGGTTTATACAAAACTAGTTTCGTTTTTAATCTTATTTCTCAGCAGAGTCTATTTTGCATAACGAAATTCTTTAAATAGATATGCCTCGATTTGCTTTTCCTCTAAAAAAGTAAACAAAAGTTTCAAAAATTAAACAAATTTGGAAGATTAAACTTTAAATTTAGTTCCCTTTTTTTAATGTAATTATGCCTGGATGAGCAAATTTAAAGTAATTCATGTTTAAGGAATTTCGTTATGCATTCATATTGTTCACTTCATTCATATTCACGTTCACTTCATTCATATTCACGTTCACGTCATTCGTATTATTCATTCATCACGTTATTTCATTATTTCACTTAATTCTAGCTAATTACTAACATACAACTAACTATAACATATATTTTAATCATAAAACATTAATTCATGGACTCTGCTGCTAAATAAGTTTAAACAACGGGGCATAATTACCCAGTATAAGTTATCGAAGTTTTTCTTAATTACGAGATAGCATTTCGTATAACTGAAGTTGTGCAATAGTAAAATGACGCAGAAAAATGTAAAGATTTTTAAAAGAAAGTGTAAATTTTACTAAAATCCTGTCTTGTTTCAATGCATAAAATTTTTGAAATTTGTATAAATTAAACAAATTTTTTGTAAACGGGACATTAGAGAAATCAACAGAGGAGCTTTAAAAACGTGTATCTATTTTAAATTGATTGAAAATAGTACTTTTTAAACTAAAAACAAATTAAATCTGTAGACATTCTGCAATAACTAGTGAATTTTACTAAGACTGAAATGCCTGTACCAGTTATTCTAAAGGAAACTGAAATTAAGAAAATATAAAAACTTATAAAAATTAAACTTTCCAACTTTATTTTTGTAGGTCTCTACTATTAAACAAACCCTAAACAATAATCTAAATACCCTGAAACAGTCTCGTATGTTAGTTAGGGCATTTTTTAAATGTTCGCTATTTTAATACCAATAAGAGAGCAGAATATTGTCTATTTGTAATTATCCATCCTCTTTCACGTGACGCTTCTGAATTGTTCAGGGTTCGCGAGATTTTTGGAGAATAAAACAAATCTTTACGTTCACGTTACCGTTTACTTGACACAAATTTTATAATATTCAACGGATCTTTTTAAACTTTTATAGCTATTAAAGGATAATGGATGTTAGCTGCTAGGCATTAAGTGATGAGAAACTTCATATAAATAGTACATATCCAATAGAGAATTAACTTTACTTAAGCTACTCTAAAATTAGGAAAGTGGGTATTGGGTGGAAAAAATAGTTTTTGAAGTAAGCATGGTGGAGCTTAGTTAAAAGAATAAATTTAACAATCATTACAGAACAGATACCCCTTAATCTGATTTAAAAAAATTGTTTTCATGATTTCGAAAATGGGTACATAATTCATAACGTTCTTAAAGATCCAAATCAGATTTTAGAATTTACTTTATGACAAAGTTTCAATAAAAGTTAGACAACAAAATTTGAACATTTTAATATTGCATCGAAAGTCTAAATCTGTTCAAAAATGTGAAAGAATGTGCCAAGAGATTTATCTGAATTTAAAAATGAATAACTATGTTAAAATATATGTTTAGAAATAAAATAAATCTTTCAACGTGTATATGGCTCTAATAAAATGCAAAAGATATTTTGTATATGTGTATTTACCTGCGTGCCTTTTAAATTATAGCCAACGAAGTTAGTAGAATTTTTAAATGTTAACT
The DNA here is from genome assembly GCF_043381705.1 of Parasteatoda tepidariorum. Taxonomy (NCBI): domain Eukaryota; kingdom Metazoa; phylum Arthropoda; class Arachnida; order Araneae; family Theridiidae; genus Parasteatoda; species Parasteatoda tepidariorum. The sequence goes on from NC_092205.1 coordinate 97,672,474, forward strand.
TAAGATTTCAAAAATCTGACTTTGATGCTGTGTAAAGTGAATATGTAATGAATCAAATGATTATTTCAAAATCTCTCGAACCCATATTTTTTAAACTAAACTAGTTATTGCAAGTAAATCGCACAGTAATTAGTTTTTTTTTATAAAATCGAAAGTGCTAAAAATATAGGTTCTTAATCAGAGAAGGAAAGTTTCCGCTATAAACATGAATCGACAATTTGAAGAAAAGCCGAAAAAATCCACGAGGTAAAGTATAAACTAATTTTCTGAATCTATTAATTTTTTTAAAAAATTTTTCAGTAAAATTTTCTTGTATGTTCATTATGCGTTTAATACTTCTATAATAATAAATGACATAGATAACAATAAGCTTTGTTTAATATTTAAAGCGTGTGTATTATATGAAATGCAGATTTGCGAATTCCTAAAAATTTCATCTCAAAATTTTTATTCATTTACGGTTCAACCTAAGCTAAACATTGTTATAAGGCTAGAAATTTTTACACCAATTTAAAATTCAATAACGTTAGAACACCAGGGTTATATTATACAAAATGTTAAATTAACTTTCGGAATCTGAACTGTTTTAAGTCTAACTTTCTAAGAATTAAAATTTATATGAAATTCTCATCTACTTTTAGGCATTAAACTTTAAAAATTGTACCGCTTAACTCAAAGCAAACAAACATGGTAACGCCATTTTAAGAAGAGTGCCATAAAAATTTGATACACCAAAGTAAATCTTGAGATACTATATCAAAATTGCAACTGTATCATTTTATAATTGCAGAGATTCAAATTTAAATCTGATAGCGCGTAAATATTAAGACATCGATTATAAGACAGCTGAATGAAGTGCAGCTAGTAAGCGCGGTTATATTTCATGATATAGGTCTACGCAAGTTGTGGACATCGATCTGCAGCAAAAGTGTGCAAGTGTGAATCGGAAGTTTCGGTATGTTCTAGACCAGGGGTTTCCAACTTACATGAGGCCGGGGGCCACAATAAAAAAACATAAATCAAATGGCGGGCCGCAACTTTAACAAAATTGTATGTAGGACTCTTTTTATGTTTGAAGGAACATTAAATACTACTGTCAGATTTTTACAAATTTGTAAAAAACAAATATTGAATTACAAATTAAAATGAGAAGTCGATTTTTAAAAATATTAATTGCATATTAAATTCGGGCTACAATAATCTTAATGTGCACCCATGTATTAAACAATTAATGTGCAACAAATATCTAATTGTTAAGATATAAAACTTTAAAATGGTTGGTATTAAAACTGACATAGTAGCACACAAAATATTTAATGACAATATTGAGGTTTGTCTGCTTCCACCACCAGAGGATAGATATTTACATTTTAAATTTAAAATTTACAGATGTATGTGTAAATATTTTCGTCCAAAATGTGGTTTCAAAAAGTTAAATCGTAAAATTTCTGATACACACATGCTAAATTATATTCACAAAATACAAAAAAATAAAATAAAAAAGAGCAACATACACTTATTTTTGTATTTGAATAAATATTTTCTTGAATGCAAAACCTGAGAAATAATTTTTTGCACTGTCGGTATGATAAATTTCACAGAAACTAAGAAATTAGGTTTTTATTAATGAGAAAGGTATTTTAAACCCATAGATTTTTTACGAAAATTGTCCGCAAAAGAATGACAACTAATATATTTTTGTTCGCGGGCCACAAAAAAGGCTTCGGGGGGCGGATGCGGCCACCGGGCCGCTAGTTGGAAACCNTCCCTTTTTTTAATGCAATTATGCCTGGATGAGCAAATTTAAAGCAGTTTATGTTTAAGGAATTTCGTTATGCATTCATATTGTTCACTTCATTCATATTCACGTTCACGTCATTCATATTATTCATTCATCACGTTATTTCATTATTTCACTTAATTCTAGCTAATTACTAACATACGACTAACTATAACATATATTTTAACCATAAAACATTAATTCATGGACTCTGCTGCTAAGTAAGTTTAAATAACGGGGCATAATTACGCAGTATAAGTTATTGAAGTTTTTCTTAATTACGAGATAGCATTTCGTACAACTGAAGTTGTGCAATAGTAAAATGATGCAGAAAATATGTAGAGATTTTTAAAAGAAAGTGTAAATTTTACTAAAATCCTGTCTTGTTTCAATGCATAAAATTTTTGAAATTTGCATAAATTAAACAAATTATTTGTAAACGGGACATTATTAGAGAAATCGACAGAGGAGTTTTAAAAACGTGTATCTATTTTAAATTGAGTGAAAATAGTACTTTTTAAACTAAAAACAAATTAAATCTGTAGACATTCTACAATAACTAGTGAATTTTACTAAGACTGAAATGCCTGTACCAGTTATTCTAAAGGAAACTGAAATTAAGAAAATACAAAAACTTATAAAAAATTAAACTTGCCAGCTTTATTTCTGTAGGTCTCTCCTATTAAACAAACCCTAAACAATAATCTAAATACTCTGAAACACTCTCGTATGTTAGTTGGGGCATTTTTTAAATGTTTGCTATTTTAATACCAATAAGAGCAGAATATTGTAATTATCTATCCACTTTCACGTGACGCTTCTGAATTGTTGAGGTTTCGCGAGCTTTTAAGAGAATAAAACAAATCTTAACGTTCACGTCACAGTTTACTTGACACAAATTTTATAATATTCAACGGAAGTTTTTTAAAATTTGGTATTACATTAGGCAATACTTTGAAATTACAAGTGAGGTATTAAGCGATTTGGTGATTTGTGCGCAATTTAAGGAAAATGGTTGGTTGTAAGGTTTGATCAAACACAGAAACGTTTGTCAAAAGACTTATGGCTGAAATTTTTCCCGAAATTTTAATTCTTACGCAGAGTTATCACAAGGTATAAAATTCGCTTAGTGGATACAGGGCTCCAAATGTTAAATTCCTGAGCCTGACTGGCCTAGTTGAGTGATATTTTAGGTCTACGAAGTGACGTAGAAAACTTAATTTATAATTTAACGAGTTGGCAGAACATTGCAATACAGAATTAATTAGCGGGTATGTGATAAAATCTCGATGCATTTAGTGCATTAATTTAATTTATAAAACAATAAATCTTAGTTTGATGCGAAGAGTAATTTCGATTCGGACATTTAAGCAAATATAAGCGTTGGAATTTTTGTAAAGTTTAGTTCTCAAAACGCTAAGGCAGGCACTAGTCTATTTAACTCGGGTGCCGTTGCTGAAATTGAGATTCGTTAAATTTTCTGCGCAATATTGGGACATTGTTCTGTAACACTATCCATATACGGCTTATTTTTGTCGTGAAAATGTTGATAGAAAACCCCAAGTTTCTCTATTGCAGTCCAGCTAATCATAGGGGATATTAATTCTCTCGATTATAAAAGCAAGATAGTTTCAAATACGGGTTGACATTAAGAACAACTTTAATTATAAATTCGTTTCGACTAAATAGGACTCAAAATTATAGGTTAGCGACGTTTTACATGTGGAGTCGTCCATCCGCAGCATAAATCATTGTTCGCCCATGTTTTAAACATCGTGGAAAGTACTCGGATCTTAAACTTTTATAGCTATTAAAGGATAATGCATGATTGCTGCTAGGCAAAACGCAATGAGGAGCTCCATATAAATAGTACATATCCAATAGAGAATTAACTTGACTTAAGCTACTCTAAAATTAGGAAACTGGGTATTGGATGGAAAAAATAGTTTTCGAAGTAAGCATGGTGAAGCTTAATTAAAAAAATAAATTTAACAATGATTACAGAACAGATACCCCTTAATCTGATTTAAAAAAATTGCTTTCATGATTTCGAAAATGGGTACATAATTCATAACGTCCTTCAAGATCCAAATCAGATTTTAGAATTTACTTTATGACAAAGTTTAAATAAAAGTTAGACAACAAAATTTGAACATTTTAATATTACATCAAAAGTCTAAATCTGTTCGAGAATGTGCCAGGAGATTTATCCAACCCATCCGAATTTAAAAATTAATAACTATGTTAAAATATATGTTTAGAAATAAAATAAATCTTTCAACGTGTATATGTTTCTAATAAAATGCAAAAGATATTTTGTATATGTGTATTTACCTACGTGTCTTAAACATTATAACCAGCGTATTTAGTAGAATTTTTAAATGTTAACTTAAGATTTCAAAAATCTGATTTTGATGCTGCGTAAAGTGAATATGTAATGAATCAAATGATTATTTCAAAATTTCTCGAACGCATATTTTTAACTAAGCTAGTTATTGCAAATAAATCGATTTGATGAAAAAAAAACCAATTACTGTGCGAAAGTACTAAAAACATAGGTTCTTCGTCAGAGAAGGAAAGTTTCCGCTATAAACATGAATCGACAATTTGAAGAAAAGCCGAAAAAATCCACGAGGTAAAGTATAAACTAAATTTCTAAATCTCTTCATTTTTAAATCTTTTTCTTTTCAGTAAAATTTTCTTATTCTCATGGTATGTTGATTATGCGTTTAGTACTTCTATAAGAATTAATGACAAAAGATAACAATAAGTTTGTTGTGATTAAAACGTGTGTATTATATGAAATGCAGATTTGCAAATTCCTAAAAATTTCATCTCAATTTTTATTCATTTACATTTTAACCTAAGCTAAACAATGGTATAAGGCTAGAAATTTTTACACAAATTTAAAATTCAATAATGTTAAAACACATACAAAATGTTAAATTAACTATCGGAATCTGAACTGTTTTAAGTCTAACTTTCTAAGAATTAAAATTTATATGAAATTCTCATCTACTTTTAGGCATTAAACTTTAAAAATTGTACCGCTTAACTCAAAGCAAACAAACATGGTAAGGCCATTGTAAGAAGAGTGCCATAAAAATTTGATACACCAAAGTAAATCTTGAGATACTATATCGAAATTGCAACTGTATCATTTTATAATTGGATACCTGGGTATCTCGATCCTGATTGGTTATTGAAACGTGGCATTTGTTTACGCTAGCAACTGTTCTTTTTATTCTACTTTGAGGAAGCCAAGCCTGTCAAGTACCAATTATCTTAAGTAACGCAGCCTTTCACAAATATTTCAATTCTACACAAAGACAGGCACGCAGCCATGTAGAACACAAACAAACTTATTATGCATCGAAGTTGCCAGGTACACACAACAAAAATATATAACAGTTACAATTAAATTAAAGTTAAGTAAAAGAAGTAGACTAGAATTAATTATATTTCAACAAATTTGACTTGCTATACGGCTCTCATTTTAATTAACTCAACGTTAATTAATATCTTAAGTTATGTAGAGTGACTTAGCTCAACTTTAATACTCCATATCGCTGATAAAGATTAGCTGCTGCTGACGTCATAGGTCAGATGCATGGGTATTGGTTGTCTTTTCCTTGGAGTGCAAGTACCAAATTGCAGAGAACGAAATTTAAATCTGATAGCACGTAAATATTAAGACATCGATTATAAGACAGCTGAATGAAGTGTAGCTAGTAAGCACGGTTATAGTTGATGATATAGTAGGTTTACGCAATTTGGGGACATCGATCTGCAGCTTAAGTGTGCAAGTGTGAACCTGAAGTTTCGGTATGTTCTAGACTAAAACCCCCTAAATTAAACAGGCCGACTTATCATTTATTTTTGGAGCAAAGAGCTAACATAAGCACATAACATAACTAATACTAACATAACGTTAACTTGCTAACTTGTTTGCTCCAATATTGCTTGATAGGTCAGCTCTGATAGTATAGGAGCCTTTATACTAGACTAGTGTGGAATTTGACGTGGAAGTGGAAGACGGCCGTTCTGCTTTCTCGTCATGCTTCACACTCGTCTAGCCGTTTCTCGATTCACACATGCACTCTTTTGTAGTGGATCAGTATCCTCGTGCTGTGAAGAGACCTTAAATCTTTAACGGAAGTATCTATTGATTAAAGAACGTGAAACTAGTTATTAATTTTTTAATATGTACTCCGTTTTTACTCTTAATATGATACTGCAATGACTTTTGAGAAAGCGAGTGTTCCCAGTTTTCTTCAATCGCTATATTGATCGTATGTTCAACAAAACTTATACAGGTTGTATAATAAAAATTAGATAAGTAGCACTAAGCCCTCGGGGAAAAATTCCGTTCTTAAAATTCTCGAAATTCTTGGAATTTTTTTCTTCTAACTATGCCATTTTTTGGAATTGATAAATTAAAAACTGGGAAAAACTTAAACTAATAACTTGGAACCTCAAGCGAAAATAGTGTGCTTTATCTAAAAATGCAGTCCAGAAATTAAACTAAATGCGCAAATCTGCCTTTCATATATAAAAGTTTAAACATTTTTGAATTTATCAAAAACGAATGGTTAGTTGTAGACGATTTATCAAAAATTAATAAGTTTTAATTGTAGGAGAAAATTTTGAAGTAAAATCTTTAGTGTTAACTTTCTGATATCTTTTGTGTAATATACTATTTAGAAAGAAATAAAATTAATGTAAATTTAAATGTATATAGGTTAATTTTTGTGATGAATGATACATATTTTTGCAATGAGAATTTTCAATAGATATTTTTGACTCTGTATTGTGCAACTGAATAGCAAAGTTGCTGTTTTCATATCTCACTGTTCATTTCATACTTTAAATCCATGTGAATATAAATATTTTGATGTAAATTATGTAAGATATTTCTATTTATGTAACATGTTCTGTAAATAGGGCAGAAGCTTAATGTTGTTCATGTAAATTTTTAATGAGACTTTATTGTAAATGTGATTAGAGCTCCATGTAAATTAAGGAAGATGTTGTTTAAAACTAATTTGTGAATAGAGTAACATGTAAAGATGCGGTTTTAAATAAATATATGTATTATAAAATGCTCTTTTTAATAAAATTATTTGACAGATATAGTGGCTTTAATTTCTTGATGTGGAAAATTTTATTTCCCACTAAAATGAGTTATTCAGTTTTAAATTAACCCTTTACAGATAATGAGGATATTGACGCATTTATCCTGATTTTATATAATTTGCAACAAGAAATTAGGATGTTAGTTGGACTTTTCTGTAAATACTTATACTTTACGGATAGTTGTTGAAGCAAACGTAAATGTCGTCAGGACTAAATTCAGTTCGACATTAAGACACTGTTTTAAAAGAATTTGATTAATTTTTATACCAGTCAACATCTGCTCTTTTTTTTTAAAGGAATATTTTCCTAGCCTAATTGGGAGATCGAATTCGTGCAAGTCTGTAGACATCGAAAGTAAAATTGTGCTTTCTAGCAGGAATGAAAGAGCTTTTTTATCAGATATGAAAACTATTTTGACAATATCGTCTTCTGAATCTATCAGGAAAATTAAGTGTGGAGAGTTATCCTAAATTTCTTAATATGGTTTACTTCTTCCGAAAGCCGTGTAACTTTAAAAGTGTTAACTCTTTGACGCAGTATTTTTATTAAACATTTCGTAGTTTTGTATAAAAGTTGAAACAAATGAAAATATTATATTTAGCATTTTTATAAGTTGTGCCATATTCTATTTTATACTAATTTTTTTCCTGATGTAAAGTTAAAATTCTAACGCCGCTCACTTCTAAACAATTAAACTTATTTGCAGTTAATTAGGTCTATGAAATAGTTATTTATCATTGATATTTCATTCATTTACAAAATCAATTAATGAATTTTTGATTAAATGAGAAAAAAAATTAAAACTTTTGATTATATATTTCAGTATAAATTTTGGATAATTTTACAAATTAACTACTAGACTAGTTTTATGATTAAAAATACCAAAATATAATTTTTACTTGTGATTAAAGTGTCAGAAATATATAAAAAGAGAAACTAGTGTCTAATCTGCGTTAAAGGTTAAGGAATTTTTCTCGTTGTGTATTAGTAGGTTAAACTAATTCCGTTATTTTATCTAATTCTTTTTATTCATTAAAAGCTCCTTTGCACCTAGTTTCCAAATTCAATTTTTTTTTTGCATTTCAAGGTTATTTTAAGTTTCTTAAATTTTAAAGCATTTTTAAAACTTTCAAAAACTTCAAAAAAAAATTTTAGTAACATTCTGTGACTAGGTTCATTAGAACAAAATTTAATGAATTAAATTAAACTGTACAAATAGTTTCTTCAGAATTTTCTAAATGCTGAGGTGGAGGTAGACCTTTTCAAAACCATTAAATCTCGATCTTAATTTTCCATTATTACACGAACGCAATATTCCAGCTACATGAATTTGATAAGCAATGTCTGCAATTTTGATAAGCAGTCTTTACCAATATATTTTTCTACTAACTAAAGTGTACACACTTCCAATGAAATGAAATGAATGAAGTTTTCATCCTCGTATAAAAGATAATTCTATGAGACACAACGGAAGCTTTTTGCTGTTATAAGTTTTTATTAGCCTTCAAAGATTTTGATTATTCTAAAAAACCAGATCCATATAAATGTACTAATTCCTTTCAAATTCTCATTTCCTTAAAGCTAGCAAAAAATTCGAAAAATTTAACTGAAAATATCCTAGCAATTTGTACGAAGATCTTATGACTCTACACTTCTGCGATCAGAGCTTTAAATAACAAAAATTTCGATTTTTACCTAGAAATATGTAGCGATGAAAATCTAATAAATTTGAGTTTAATTATATTGTTCATATTTAAAGAATATATTTTAGCGAGTCTGAGAAAGCAAGATAAAAAACGATGACTCCAAGATTTTTTTTTAGAACTTAGCTGCTCCGTCCCTTTAAATTGGAGCATTGAATAGTACCTGTTAAACCATCCACTAAAGTTCAAAGTTTCCTCAGTTCTAACCGGATTTCTTTTTAATTACCTCAAAAATAGGGTAATTAAGATATCAGTTTTTAAATGTCAACCAATCATGTAGTGTGTTTTCCTGACATTGCCTTTATTTCCAGCCAACCCAATGTAAGGGGGTGGTCCATCCCTTTACCTATTCCAAGCATATCCTGCTTTTTTTTCCTAGTGGGAGAGGGGCTTCTCCAACTTGGGCTATCTGTTCCTTAAATTAACAAGGGGTTAAGCTGTACTTTGAGCTCACAAAGCCTGCATATGCAAAATAAAGATACTTAACAGCTTTAGTCGAGTAAATTTGAGCTCAGTCAGACGATGTGACTGATCCTGAGTTGATACTCCCCTTTCTATATCATACTAACGAGAGGACTTTTATCCATGACAGATTTAACGTGCATCATGTTGGGCGACTGTAAAGATGAACACCAGTATCGAACCCAAGCTCTCGACTAGCGATGTTCGAACCGACTGCACCACCGGGGAGTCTGCATCTAAAGGTTTGTGGTTTCTAAATCCTTGTCAAAGTTAAGGTAGACACTTTATCAGCGTCGCCAATAGCACAATCAGCTAATGGCGACAGTCTCGGAAACATCCCTGAGGATGATCCGAAGACATGCTATCGCAATTTTAATCCTCTGCAGAAGAGATGACCCCACTGCTTTGGTAGCCCGACGACCTGCACCCGAAGTCTAGCACTTTACGGTAGAACAGTTTGACGAAGATCCATACCGCGCACCCTCGGTTCCTACGCAGGCTGATCCAAGTGGTTACCCACCCGCTTACTGACTGCAGCCAGTGATGTTTGACTTCGGTGTTCTACTGGGAACCGTGTCTTTGCGATCCACTGCTGGACTTGTCAAAGTCAAAGAACAAGTATTACGAGCTACAAACGTGATTTATATTTTCAAAAAATGAAAAAAAATTTTTATAGTTTCCAAAGAGCAAGACCGTTAATTTCTTTTAAAGTTTATATTGAATCAGTAGGCATTATCTATAGCACGAATGTATCTGACATTGTGGAAGGGGTCTCCAGTTTCGAATTTAAGTTTTTTCGAGCTTTTTTTAAAATTATTTTTATATACTGTGGAAAAAATTATTTTAGACCTCCCTCCCTTTTTAGATGATTTTTAAGATGCTTTCATGACAGTTCGCATGTAAATAACAGCCTGTATTAGGAAATTATATTTAGAGTTTAAAATATCTCAAAATGGGAAAAATTCATTTTTCTCATCAGAATTTTTTTTTTAAATTATAACAAAGACTAACTATATCAGAAAGGTAAATTTTGTATTTGAATTTATTTTTACTTAATATTTTTCAAGAAAATTATTTAAGAGAGCTGTTTATTTTCATATAAATTGCATGAAAAACTAATTTTTTTCTTCAAAGTAGCCTCAAATTTTGACCTATATTCGTATGATGTGAGGGGGGTGGATTAGCGTTTTATTTATTTTAGAAATTAGATTATTTCAAACTTTGATGGTATATCATACATTATATGACGTATATATATTTTTATTAAGAGAAGTAAATGCAATATAATCTATAATTTAACCATGCAATTCTTAGATGGGATGATTTATGAGATGACCTTAAAATCTAAAATTTTTATTATGTGTAACAGTATGACACTTTTTGATTTTTTGTACATTTAGGACGATGTGGTCTTCCAATTTAGGTGCCAAATTTTTCAAAGTTATTTGATAATCAAGTATAATTTCGAACATATTCTGTGGAAACATACTGAAGTATTTTATGTTACATTTAAAATCAGTTCAGTAAAAAAAAAAAAGATTTTCTGTAAGAAAAGGAATTTATTGGTTACTGATCACAAGATAATTATATAAAGCTAGCTTAGGAATTTTTTTTATCCAAAACATTCATGTTTTAAGCAAATCAGAATATAACTCTTGAGTTGTAAGTTTCAACACGCTGTTAAGTTTCTTTGCTGCTATGAAATAAAACAAAAAAATTAAAAACTATTCTAGAAAATTTTAAACAGCCAGGAAAAGTATCGTTTAAGATTATGACACTGTGATTATATTGAAAATAATAAAAATTATACTGTGCGTAAATTAAACTAAAACTACTAACTACGATTTTAAACTTGCAATAACAATAATTTTGTTTCATTGAAATCGTTGATTTCGAATTTAAATAAATTTATTAAAAATTAAATAGTTATAAAAATATAACTTACGTTATAGAAAGAAATTTTTTTGTTGCATTATATTTCATTTTATAACCATCTTTGAATTGCCGAACCAATTTTGGGTTTACGACTACTAATGTTCAACTTCGTGGCCTTGTCATTTTGAACCAAATCCAGAAGACAAGGGAACTTCTGGATCAAGTGTTGAGAGAAATGCGCCTTCGTGGATGACTTTTTGATACAAGTAGCCCGCAATTGCGTTACATGGAGAATAAGACCACGAGAACCTACCACGTTTAGCCTGACGGCAAGGGGACACGAACTTATGATCCGTCCACCAATGAGGATATTTCACGTTAGCACTGTGGTCGGTGCAAGTCGGATGCGGAATTCATGTCAACCAGCCATCGCCGGGATTCGAACCCGGTTCACCTCATTGGAAGGCGAACACTCTATCCGCTGAGTCATTGCGGCTCTTGTTACATTATAGAAAAATTTTAATATTTAAATTTTCATTTTCATAACAAATAAAAATAGCTTTGAAGAGGTTTAAAAAAATAAGCAACTTAAATCTTTTGAATATGATTGGAGGAGGCACGTGCCCCCTATGATTATGCATGTGCACCCATGAGTGCTAAAAATGAAGTTAGACTTCACCTATTCAAGAAGCCCCTTTTAGTTAAAAGTAAAATAAAAAATAAAATGCTAGCACATGTATTTGTATGGTAATTAAAAATGATCATGTTCTGATACTTACACTACACTATGCATTCTTTTGTTTCATTAAAATATTTAATAATTTAGGGTTTACTATTTAGAATACTTTTTATATAAGAACCTTTAATTAACCCCTTTTATATAAATACCCGTTTATTTGGCGTTTTTGTCGTCTAATAGAAAATAACGAAATATACCAGTATACATTTTGCATTTTATTCACAAATGCTTCTGTGATTCTTTAAATTTTCGCAAGTTATCATTTATTCTCAATCTGTCAGGTAAGGGGCATTTATTCTTCGGGCCCACCTTGAAAAAGTCCACTTGGAACGATAAGTGGGTTTTTTCAAAAAAAAAAAAAAATATTTTTTTTTACTAAAACTTATTGTTTTGCATTTACTTTTATATAATTTATTGTGCAGCATAAATTTGTCAAGTAGAGTTGCATGATTTATATGATTAAGTTTTTAATATTAAAGTAAAAGGTAACTCGAATCTTCATATAATTTTATAGTAGGTACTATTGAAAACTTCAAGTGAGTTTTTTCAAAAAGTAATATTTTAATGATATTAAATCAAATAAAAGTTTAAATAATATACTCTGAAAAGATCAATTTTTCAAATATAGTTGCATGCTTTATATATTAATAAACAGGTTATTATTATTAATTCATATGTTTAAAAAAATTGAAAAGAAACAATTTTTTTCTTTTTTTACCAAGTGATACATTAACAAATTTAAACAGTTTTATTTTCTGGNAGTTTCCAAATTTAAATATTTTTTTTTTGCATTTCAAGGTTATTCTAAGTTTCTTAAATTTTAAAGCATTTTTAAAACTTTAAAAAACTTCAAAAAAAAATTTTTAACATTCTGTGACTGGGTTCATTAGAACAAAATTTAATGAATTAAATTAAACTGTACAAATAGTTTCTTCAGAATTTTCTAAATGCTGAGGTGGAGGTAGACCTTTTCAAATCCATTAAATCTCAATCTTAATTTTCCATTATTACACGAACGTAATATTCCAGCTACATAAATTTGATAAGCAATGTCGGCAATTTTGATAAGCAGTCATTACCAATATATTTTTCTACTAACTAAAGTGTACACACTTCCAATGAAATGAAATGAATGAAGTTTTCATCCTCGTATAAAAGATAATTCTATTTAGACGCAACGGAAGCTATTTGCTGTTGTAAGTTTTTATTAGCTTTCAAAGATTTTGATTATTCTAAAAAACCAGATCCATATAAATGTACTAATTCCTTCCAAATTCTCATTTCCTTAAAGCTAGCAAAAAATTCGAAAAATTTAACTGAAAATATCCTAGCAATTTATACGAAGATCTTATGACTCTACACTTCTGCGATCAGAGCTTTAAATAACAAAAATTTCGATTTTTACCTAGAAATATGTAGCGATGAAAATCTAATAAATTTGAGTTTAATTATATTGTTCATATTTAAAGAATATATTTTAGCGAGTCTGAGAAAGCAAGATAAAAAACGATGACTCCAAGATTTTTTTTTAGAACTTAGCTGCTCCGTCCCTTTAAATTGGAGCATTGAATAGTACCTGTTAAACCATCTACTAAAGTTCAAAGTTTCCTCAGTTCTAACCGGATTTCTTTTTAATTACCTCAAAAATAGGGTAATTAAGATATCAGTTTTTAAATGTCAACCAATCATGTAGTGTGTTTTCCTGACATTGCCTTTATTTCCAGCCAACCCAATGTAAGGGGGTGGTCCATCCCTTTACCTATTCCAAGCATATCCTGCTTTTTTTTCCTAGTGGGAGAGGGGCTTCTCCAACTTGGGCTATCTGTTCCTTAAATTAACAAGGGGTTAAGCTGTACTTTGAGCTCACAAAGCCTGCATATGCAAAATAAAGATACTTAACAGCTTTAGTCGAGTAAATTTGAGCTCAGTCAGACGATGTGACTGATCCTGAGTTGATACTCCCCTTTCTATATCATACTAACGAGAGGACTTTTATCTATAACAGATTTAACGTGCATCATGTTGGGCGACTGTAAAGATGAACGCCAGTATCGAACCCAAGCACTCGACTAGCGATGTTCGAACCGACTGCGCCACCGGGGAGTCTACATCTAAAGGTTTGTGGTTTCTAAATCCTTGTCAAAGTTAAGGTAGGCACTTTATCAGCGTCGCCAATAGCACAATGAGCTAAATGGCGACAGTCTCGGAAACATCCCTGAGGATGATCCGAAGACATGCCATCGCAATTTTAATCCTCTGCAGAGGAGATGACCCCCCTGCTTTGGTAGCCCGACGACCTGCACCCGAAGTCTAGCACTTTACGGTAGAACAGTTTGACGAAGATCCATACCGCGCACCCTCGGTTCCTACGCAGGCTGATCCAAGTGGTTACCCACCCGCTTACTGACTGCAGCCAGTGATGTTTGACTTCGGTGTTCTACTGGGAACCGTGTCTTTGCGATCCACTGCTGGACTTGTCAAAGTTAAAGAACAAGTATTACGAGCTACAAACGTGATTTATATTTTCAAAAAATGAAAAAAAAATTTTATAGTTTCCAAAGAGCAAGACCGTTAATTCTTTTTCTAGTTTATATTGAATCAGTAGGCATGATCTATAGCACGAATGTATTTGACATTGTGGAAGGGGTCTCCAGTTTCGAATTTAAGTTTTTTCGTGCTTTTTTTTAAATTATTTTTATATACTGTGGAAAAAATTATTTCAGACCTCCCTCCCTTTTTAGATGATTTTTAAGATGCTTTCATGACAGTTCGCATGTAAATAACAGACTGTAGCAGGAAATTATATTTAGAGTTTAAAATATCTCAATATGGGAAAAATTCATTTTTCCCATCAGAATTTTGTTTTTTAAATTATAACAATGACTAACTATATCAGAAAGGTGAATTTTGTATTTGAATTTATTTTTACTTAATATTTTTCAAGAAAATTATTTAAGAGAGCTGTTTATTTTCATATAAATTGCATGAAAAACTGATTTTTTTCTTCAAAGTAGCCTCAAATTTTGACCTATATTCGTATGATGTGAGGTTATTTGGTGAGGGGGGTGGATTAACGTTTTTTTATTTTAGAAATTAGTTTATTTCAAACTTTGATGGTATATCATACATTATATGACGTATATATATTTTTATTAAGAGAAGTAAATGCAATATAATCTATAATTGAACCATGAAATTCTTAGATGGGATGATTTATGAGATGACCTTAACGTCTAAAATTTTAAATTTTTATTATGTGTAACAGTATGACACTTTTTGATTTTTTGTACATTTAGGACGATGTGGTCTTCCAATTTAGGTGCCAACTTTTTCAAAGTTATTTGATAATCAAGTATAATTTCGAACATATTCTATGGAAACATACTGAAGTATTTTATGTTACATTTAAAATCAGTTCAGAATTTATTGGTTACTAATCACAAGATAATTATATAAAGCTAGCTTAGGAATTTTTTTATCCAAAACATTCATGTTTTAAGCAAATCAGAATATAACTCTTGAGTTGTAAGTTTCAACACGCTGTTAAGTTTCTTTGCTGCTATGAAGCAAAACAAAAAAAATTAAAAACGATTCTAGAAAATTTTTAACAGCCAGGAAAAGTATCGTTTAAGATTATTACACTGTGATTATATTGAAAATAATAAAAATTATACTGTGCGTAAATTAAACTAAAACTACTACGATTTTAAACTTGGAATAACAATAATTTTGTTTCATTGAAATCGTTGATTTCGAATTTAAATAAATTTATTAAAAATTAAATAGTTGTAAAAATATCACTTACGTTATAGAAAGAAATTTTTTTGTTGCATTATATTTCATTTTATAACCGTCTTTGAATTGTCGAACCGATTTTGGGTTTACGACTACTAATGTTCAACTCCGTAGCCTTGTCATTTTGAACCAAATTCAGAAGACAAGGGAACTTCTGGATCACGTGTTGAGAGAAATGCGCCTTCGTGGATGACTTTTTGATACAAGTAGCCCGCAATTGCGTTACATGGAGAGGAAGACCACGAGAACCCCCCACGTTTAGCCTGACTGCAAGGGGACACGAACTTATGATCCGTCCACCAATGAGGATATTTCACGTTAGCACTGTGGTCGGTGCAAGTCGGATGCGGAATTCGTGTCAACCAGCTATCGCCGGGATTCGAACCCGGTTCACCTCATTGGAAGGCGACCACTCTATCCGCTGAGTCATTGCGGCTCTTGTTACATTATAGAAAAATTTTAATATTTAAATTTTCATTTTCATAACAAATAAAAATAGCTTTGAAGAGGTTTAACAAAAATAAGCAGCTTAAATCTTTTGAACTTTTTTAATATGATTGGAGGGGGCACGTGCCCCCTATGATTATGCATGTGCACCCATGAGTGCTAAAAATGAAGTTAGACTTCACCTATTCAGGAAGCCCCTTTTAGTTAAAAGTAAAATAAAAAATAAAATGCTAGCACATGTATTTGAAGTTTAATTAAAAATGATCATGTTCTGATACTTACACTACACTTTGTATTCTTTTGTTTCATTAAAATATTTAATAATTTAGGCTTTACTATTTAGAATACTTTTTATATAAAAACCTTTAATTAAACCCTTTTATATTAATACCCGTTTATTTGGCGTTTTCTATAGAAAATAACACAAATATACCAGTATACATTTTGCATTCTATGCCGCCAATGCTTCTGACATTCTTTAGATTTTCGCCAATTATCATTTATTCTCAATCTGTCAGGTAAGGGGCATTTATTCTTTCTCCCGATATCTTTATCGGGAAGTGCCCTATCTACTTCATACATGTACGGGAGAAAGTCACGTGCCGATAAACAAGCGCGATGAATGAAAAGTATTTTATTAACGATTGGAAATTTTAACAAGATAGAGGAAGAGTGTTGACTAATAGCAGGAATTGAAAAAAGAAAAGAAAAAGAAAAAAAATTTAAAAGAGGAGGGGGGGCGCAAATACAGCGCCTAAAAATATTTAAAAATAATCGTGTTTTCACATACTAGGGCTCAATCTAAGTTATTCAAGAGAATGATTGTCAGTGTGCGGGTGGGTGACCACTTGGATCAGTCTGCGTAGGGACCGAGGGTGTGCGGTATGGGTCCTCGTTAAACTGTGCTACCGTAAAGTGCTCGACTTCGCGCGCAGGTCGTCGGTCTACCGAAGCGGGGGTGCCATCCCCTCCGCAGAGGATCAAAATTGTGATGGCATGTCTTCGGATCATCCTCCGGGATGTTTCCCAGACCGTCGCCAATAGCCCATTGTGTAGCTCTAGTGCGACGTAAATTAACACCAACAACAACATCAAGAGAATGATTAATTTGCTTATTAATTTGTCACGACATTACGGAAACTGAAATAATTGATTTCGTAAGCTCTACCCTTACCCTGAAGTAGTATTTGCACCCATGATTAATATCAATATTACAATAGAATTTTTATTACTGTGTATAATTGTTAGAAAAAGTCAAATGTGCAAAAACCGATAAGATGATGAGCGTATTTTCGATGTAAAAGTTGTTAAACGGTCATTTGACCGGTTATGTTTAGTGTTAAACTGAAGTCTGCCTGCTTAACGAGGACGCTATGACCACTCGAGTAAACTTACTTCTTTTAACTACGTTAGTAATTTAAAATACAGAGAAAAAGTAAGTTTAGATAAACCAAAATTAAACTAAGATTTTTCAAATGTTGAAACTTGTAGATTACTCTAATGTAATTGGTATATCTGATCTCGCATTTTTCTATATTATAAATTACTAATGTAGTCGAAAGAGAATTTATCTTCGCACCCGGTATAGCGTCCTCTCACGCACTCTACAATTATGTTAAGTAAAAATCTTCATGAACAAATCAATTTCTATAAAAAAGATTAAGAATAAAATTTACGCTTTTAGTTTTTTTTTAGCCCATTTCCATAAAAACACCAATGAATGCTAATAAAATGAATTTTAAATCGAATATAGCTTTATTTATTTAATACCAAAACTTTTCTTATTTCATCATAAAGTAGGCGTGATGATGTATGGAAAACAACATAACAATTTTAACTAACTTATATAT
>NC_092205.1:97690408-97767925 GCF_043381705.1 Parasteatoda tepidariorum
TATATATATATATATAAATTTAAGCCGAATTCTTATTTTTTTTTTAAAGGAGAATGCTTTATTTTTTTCCACGTTGATTTCAACTTCTTTCAATTTTTTTTTATTTGCTGGGCGATCAAACAGATTTTGATGTTTTTTGTCCCACTTCTCCAGTCATTTGACAGATTTTAAAAACGCTTATGTTTTCCGTCAGTTAATTTTATTTCGTGTTCCCTTATGTGTACGCTTTTTTTTACTTCTATTTTCATAAAGGTTTCTAAAAAGATTTATTTAAGTTCATCGTTATATAATATCTATCGTAAAAAGCTTTCAAAAATTGAAATTTTTCAAGATTGATATTGCTTCTCCTTTAATGTTGCTTAGTTAAAATTCCATCATTTACAAAATGCTCAAACTTGAAAAGTTATGCAATACTCGATAAAATCACATCGTTCATATCCCTATAAGTATTCGAAGAATTGTGAAAAGTTTTTAAAAAAAAACAAACAAAAAAATCTCGGTTTGGTGGATTTCAATTTAAATATTGAATTTAAAACTAATCCAGCTTAAAAAGATAAAAGGCGTATTTTTTGGAAAGTGTATCATGATGTTTGTAAACAAATTGTTCCTTTTCCTTTATGTTTAATTTTTTAATAAAACATTTAGTTTTTATTAAAAAACAACTTTAACATTTAATTTAACATGCGATTTTATTAAGTGAAATGGAATTTCAAATCTAAGTGGATGATTGGAAAGAAATGATAGTTAAATACAAATTTTTAAGAATAATGAACTAAGGAATCCATTTATCTGTTCGAAAGTTTGTAGTAACGTTGTCTATGATTAAATATTTTTTTTCAAATCTAGTCAACAAATGCTATTCAATATCCCATAAACAAAGCTGTATTCAATATTTTTTATTTAATTAATACAACTCTGCTTGTAAATAACAACCAAATTTTTTTAAATTTTTTCTGTTATAACATTTTTATTCAACCCTATTCTTAAAAATTTCATGAAAATCATCCTAAAAAGATGTCACAACTCGCTTAAAAGTTTTATTCATTTATTTTTAATTTTTTATTTTATAACCGTCGTTGAACAGTCGATCAAAATTTGGGTTCACGACTATTAATGTACAACTCCTTAGCCTTGCAATCTTGAACCCAATCCAGAAGACAAGAGAACTCCCGGATCGAGTATTCGGAGAAATTTTGCCTTCATGAAGGACATTTTGATGGAACAAACCCACATTTGCGTTACATGGAGAGGAAAATCACGTAAACCACCCTCGGTTAGAGCGACCACAAGGGGACTCTAACCCATGATCCGTATACCACTGAGGATATTTTACATCAGGCAGCCAGGTGTGGAATCCGAATCGACCAGCTATCGGTGAAATTCGAACCCGGTTCACCTCATTGGAAGGCGAACGCTCTATCAACGATGTCAAAATGTTTTTTTTTTAAAGAATTACACAAATGTTCAATGGAGATGAGATAGTATGGAGGGCCGGTCACAGTAAAACCTCAAACAAATTCCTAGCAATCCCAGAAGTACAGCAGGACCCGGTATCTTTTTGAAAATACCCCTCGGCATTGTGATACGATCATCAGTATAACAAAATTAGACAACTATGCATTCAAAATAATACCTTCAAAGTAAAGCGAGAAGTTATTTCCTTCTTTTTTTTCTTTTCAATTCTACATTAGTTTACCAGTGGCTGGGATAACCTAGTTGGCAGAGCGCTGATCTACCATTCGTAAGAACAGGAGTTCGAATCCAACTGTCCGAAGACCTCCCGTGTAGTTAAGTGTGACTGGTGCGCGTTAAATCTGTCAGGTCACAAAGTCCTCTATGTTCCTATAACAAATAATACCTCTGGGGGTGCAGGATTGGAGATTGATCGGTCTCTGGTTCAGGTCAAAATTACTACCATGTAAATGAATGGATGTATGAATGGGTACACCCTATAATGCATGGGTATGGCAGAAGTAGAATTCTTGGCCACAGATGACGTAACTTTAAAACAAGAACAATTGCAATCATTGCCTTAATGGCCTGCGCAACAACATTAGTTCTCCAGTGGCAACGCTGTGACGCAATAGCTTATTTTCGTGAAACTCTAAGGATGATTAGCCACTCAGTGTTTATTCAAAAATAGAAAAGAGTAAAATTTAGTTTAAATATTTGAATTTGTTAAAAACATTTCTGCAGTTACAATCTAGCAAGGTCTTTGGGCTATCCATAATTCAAATATGTCACATTCTTTTTTGTCTCAATATTTTTAGCATCCCCCTTTTGACACAAAGAGTCATACTTCACTGTACTTCTTTTATCACATGCCACTCTATAGGACATTAGCATTCTTATGAATATATAAAATTAAAAAAAATAGTAATGCATGGAGCTTGCAGTTCAGAAAAAAAGTACTACGTTACAGATCGTATTTCAAATTTTATTTTAAAATGCTTTTTTTTAATAACATTTTGTGATCGTAGCATTGAAACGATATCAAATATTTTTTTTTCTTTTTGCTTGACTCTTCCCCCTCATGTCACATTTTCAGAAACCCCCCTATCCCCTTGTCATATGTCACTTTATATTATGTAAACAAAAATATTGTCTGAAGCTCAAAATATTGTCTGAAGTTTTAAAATGATTGAAATTTTAACAGAATTACTTTTAAATTTGAAATTACACCGCCGGACGAGTGGCCATTATTTCTTTATTACAATGTTTAAATATGACTGATATTTTAACAGAATTACTTTTAAATTTAAAAATACACCGCCGGACGAGTGGCAATAATTTCTTTATTGCAATGTTTTAAAATGACTGATATTTTAACAGAATTACTTTTAACTTTAAAACTACACCGCCGGACGAGTGGCATTAATTTCTTTATTACAATGTTTAAAAATGACTGAAATTTTTACAGAATTACTTTTAAATTTAAAAATACACCGCCGGACGAGTGGCTATAATTTCTTTATTACAATGTTTTAAAATCACTGAAATTTTAACAGAATTACTTTTAACTTTAAAACTACACCGCTGGACGAGTGGCAATAACTTCTTTATTGCAATGTTTTAAAATGATTGACATTTTAACAGAATTACTTTTAAATTTAAAACTACACCGCGGCGAGTGGCCATAATTTCTTTATTACATTGTCTAAAAATGACTGAAATCTTAACAGAATTACTTTTAAATTTAAAAATACTCCGTTTGACGGGTGGCAACCAATTCTTAATAAAACTATATTAAAATTTTAATAGAACTACTTTCAAATGTTTCTCTGTTATCGTCATCTTATTGATTTCAGTGCTAAATATTTCCGAAAGCATTTTAGCAATTCCAGTAGTTTGCAAAGTCTCAAAATAGGTATCAGTAGATCATGTAGGCAATCTACACATTATGATTCGTTTAAATTATTTGCATCGAGGAATGGTTGACGTTATAAAGAAGAAAAATTTCTTTAAAATAAAACATGATAACAGCCGTATTTGAAAAGATTTTTTTTACTTTGCACTTTTAGCAACAGATTTTCCATTAAAATTTGCATAATTTTCTATTTTTAACAATAAATGCATACTTAAAGTGTTTATTTTGTGGAAGTCACAGGTATATAAATTTTCTCTATCATACAAAACTTTATACTTTTAAATAAAAAAAAAAGCAATATGTCTTAAAATTTTGGACCGCTGTTAGAAAGCTACTAGAAAGTTTAATATTTAATAAGTTGTCTTCTTTTACTCATCTAAAATAAATATTCGGACTCCAATTTCATTGAAAAACAAAATTTTTTTTACATAAATAATTACTTTAAATAATTCTATTGTCATACCTTAATCCAACTGCTTTAATTAGTAAAACGAGACAAATTGTAGCCTATAGCTCACACGCAATTAAATAAATGGAATTTACCTACTTTTATTATAACACCAATCCCTGCTAACATTTAAAAATGCTATAAAAGATATCATTTTTTAAAAATAAAAATAGTAATAAAAATAAAATAATAATTTTAACTGTGCAGGGACTTAATATTTTTAAAAGAACTTTCGTATAATGCTTAAATTATTTATATGAAGTGGTGGTCAAAATCATTTATGAATCATCTTTATTAAGTAAGTATCAAAAGACTACAAAAGGTAAATATAAGGAAAACAAATAAATAAACAGAACATTGTTTTTATTAGGTCTGCAAGGACGCCAATGCTACTAGTATTTGAGGAAAGTCTGCTTTCAGCTCTGCAGAGAAAAAAAAACATAGGTCGACAAACAGCAATCATATCTGGCAAATTTTTTAAATTGTAAGTTAATATTCGCTCGTCGGAAAAAATTTAAACTTAAAAAAAAATTGTAGCTATATTGTTTGAATTTTATATTTTAAGCCGATGGACGCACTTTTTTTGTCAAATTGAGAAATTAGCATTTTGCCGAACATAATTCTTCACTTAAAAAAAAAAAAGAATCATATAGAGAAATTTTAGAAGTCTATATTTATTTACAATACATATTAACATCCGAGTCCCCTGATTAAAATAATCCTTTTTTTGGTCGTAAAATTAAACTATATAACAATTTAAAAAAAATAGAATTTTACAATTTAATGGGCGTAACCATTTCGAAGTTTGTATAAAACGGGGTATGATATCTTTAGAAAGAATACGCGGTTGCCAAAAATATGATTTTATTTACAAAACTGAACTATCACGAGACACAGAAGAGAATATTGAATTTAATATTTAAATTATTCTAAAGTCATCAATCGATGCATACAAAAGTAAAATTTTCATATCAAAATGTTCTTTAAACGTTTCGTTAAATGCAAGCGAAATTTAAAATCTTTTTATTATCGAATAATTTTTGCGTTATGAGAACGAGACGTGAGGAAAATTCCTGAAAGAGCGGTGAATGCGTAATTTTTTATTACAGAACTAATTTTTAAGCTTGCAATGTATGGTAAATTGCACCACAGAGTACTAAATACATCGATCACAGAAAAAAATGCGATCTTAAATTTACATTAAAAAGTTGTTGTAGTTAATTAACGTCACACTAGAGCTGCACAATGGGCTATTAGCGACGGTCTGGGAAACATCCCTGAGGATGATCCGAAGACATGCCATCACAATTTTGATCCTCTGCAGAGGGGATGGCACTCCCGTTTCGGTAGCGCGGCGACCTGCACGCGAAGTCGAGCACTTTACGGTAGAACAGTTTAACGAGGACCAATACCGAGGCACCCTCGGTCCCTACGCTGACTAATCCGAGTGGTCACCCACCCGCACACTGCCTGCAACCAGTGATGCTTGACTTCGGTGATCTACCTGGAACCTACATTAAAAATAATTTGCATATTATGGTATAATAATCTGTGATTATAACATCTCAAAAACATACTTCAAAAAATGACGCGAGAAAAAAATGATAAAGTATAAAATACGTTTTAATATAAATGTTTTGAATTCATTTGTTTGAGCCCCCAGTCGGGGAAGACTTGACTTCCTGCCAGGCAAAGTCTGGCGTCATTCTTGAATATGTTAACTAAGAAGTGCGAGCCGTGGTGGCTCTCACTTTTTAGGCATTTATATACTACTAGCGTTTAAAGGGCAATGAGAGAAGTCACACAAAACATAAACCCAGCCATTGATTCAGTCTGATTTTTTACAGTCTTGATCTACAAGAGCCGCTGTGACTCAAGGAATAGAGCGCTCGCCTCCCAATGAAGTGACCTAGGTTCGATTCCAGCGTTGGCTGGTTGATTCGAATTCTGCTCGCGGCTTGCACCCACCACAATGCGGAAGCAAAAGATCACCAATGGCAGACGGATCATGGATTAGAGTTCCCTTGCCTCCAGGCTAACAGAGGGAGGTTTTCCACTGCACGTAACGCAGATGCGGGTTAGTTCCATTAATATTATTTTAAGATCTCTGATTTTTAAGAAAATATTATGCAGATATATATTTGTTTCTTGTTTGTTTAAAATCGAAATATAGTTTGCACGCGAAAGGATTTGTACACTAAAAATTGTTTGATTATTATTCATGATAATTCAATTACCTTACTTGATCTTTTTTTTACATTCACAATGTAATTCTTCATTGTCATCACCCTGATCGTCACAATAGCTGTTGCGGATAGCGGCGTCGTTTTGGAGGACGAAACCCTCCTCGAAATGAACATTACTTGACTAATGATTTATTGTGTGGTGAGTAGGATGTAGATAGTTAAGTTTTCATTATTCATTTAAACGTTTAGACATTTATATATATACATTAGAAGGAGGTAACCAATAACCCCCCTTGAACATACATTAAAACTACGTCACTGGTTGCGCTAGTGCTTAACTTTTTAAGAGTTAAATGTGAACAATCCATAAACTAGACTTACTGTTTTTACATATAGCACCTTTTAATTACTTTTCAGGAACTAAAAAATATTTTTAAGCACTAAGCACATAAACAAAATATTTTTTAAAGACTTTACATGATCATGATAATATAACTAGTTTCTGACAAAGAGCTCTTTTTTTTTATTACATTAGCCATCATAAAAAGAAAGAGAGATTTTTCAGTTCAATATCAGAGGGAGAAAAATGAAGTCAGAAATTGCGAATCTCTTGCAAAATGCAGCGGAGTTGCACACAATTCCCACTGAATCCAGGTCAGTATATGCCGATGCGGGATACGCTACGAAACGACAGTAAGCCGAAATGCTTGAATGATTTGTGAAAAATTTGAATAGAACAATGTGAAAGCCACGCTTTTGCATAATACGTGACGAAAATCGTCATAGTAGAGAAAAAAATCTCATTTTCGAAAAGGGAGAATTAAGCGCTTTTTAAACGAAAACGCTACGCACCCTGATAAATTAAAGAAAAGGAATCATCCTTACTTTTTAAAGGTAGTGTTAGTGTCAGATAATTAGATGAAATAATGAACAAATAAAAAGATTGAATATAAATAGATAGCTTTATTAAACAATAAAATAAATAGCTCTATCAAATGAAAACGCCTGGCTATAAAAAATTTATTTATTTTATATCATTCAATGTACAGAAGGGTCAGTCTCAGATATGGAAGACTTTTTATACGTAACGGCTACCTCTTTGATTTTCGACATTTTCTCAACTAAAGTAGTTTCGATCGTTTTCTTCTCTTCTTCATCGTCACTGGGTGTCAGTTTCTTTATGACGAGTTCTGAAATAAGGGAAAAAAAAGATATATAACTAGAGAGAACACTTTCATACACTTTTCTATAATCATAAGTTTTTCTAGAATCATTAGTCATTTACATACCCACAGAGTAATTACTGTATGACAACAAGATTTTTTAAACCAGTAAGTATATTTATTATGTAACAGGGTGCGTAGCCCAATCTTTCAACAAAAAAAATGAACCTTTTTAAGTACTTTTTAAGCACTCAAAAAATATTTTTAAGGACTATACAACACTAACAAAATGCAAAATAATTTTCAAAGACTTTACATGATCACGATCAAATAACTAATTTTTAATTCAAATAATTGTTTTCTTGATTATATTAGCCATTAGAAAATGACCGAGAAATTTTTCGGTTCGATATCTGAAAATGAAGCCTGAAATTGAGAATATCGAGCAAAATGCAGCAGAATTGAAACATATGAGCGCGACAATCTCACGAAACACAGCTCAGTGGACGCACATGCGGACATGCAAGTATTTCATCAAACATGCAAAATGATCGGCCCTTTCATACGCTATGGACCGACGGCACGTTGAAATAGATTGTGGTTGAAGGGATTGGATAAATTTTGAAAAGAACAATTTAAAAAGCACCCTGTTGCAAATCACGCGGCGAAAATCGATAGGGTAAAGAAAAAAAAATCTAGTCTTCAAAAAGGGTAATGTAAGCACTTTTTAAAAACACCGTATGAAAAAAAGCACTTTTTAGCATTTTTTATAAACGCTATGCACCATGTATAAAACAGCAAAGAAATAAGTAGCATTAAATAGTGAAAGGCGGCAGTGTATTACCTTGATAGGTAGCCAGGAGCTCGTAGACTTCGAAAGGCACTTGCCTCTGTAGGTAGACAATGATGTGTGGGACAAACTTCCCAGATGCGTGCAGCATGTTGTGCGTGTGGGTCTGGAAGATGAGAAGGACGGCCACGTGCAGGCACAGGGCCGGTTCACTTGCTTCTGACAATTGGGTGAGGAGAGACTGCCTGTGATTGGCCAACACTAATCTGAAAAATAATTACTTTCTTCATTCCTTATAGTAGAAGATGTTAAGATAAACATTTTACAAAGGATTGGAACCACAATGGCTAACCATCGAGGCGTGATGGCTCGGGGGGATAGAGCGTTCACCTTCCAATGAGGTGAACCGGTTTCAAATTCAAGCGATGGCTGGTCAATACAACGACCACAATGCTGACGTAAAATCAGGGCCGTTTTATCCATTAGGCACTGTAAGCAACTGCCTAGGGACCCCGTGCTACAGAGAAAAAAATTGACAATGTTTCTTAAACAGTAAAAATTGAATTCGAAATTTCAATGACGATTATCTTGCTCTGTACATTACATCGACGCTATTTTAGTACATTTCTGAACGCATTCCAAATTAGATATTAATAGTATGGTAGTTAGTTCATATATAACGCAGTAATATAATCGCAAGCAATTTTATCGCGATAATTTTAACGCCGACTAATCAGATGACTATACAGCAAGAGCAGCTTTTTTAACACAACACGCTTGAAAAACGAGCAAAATTCTTTGTTGTGAATGCACACTTACTGTTCTGATACCTACCATAGGTACGTATATTCTATGGCCAAGCTACCAAAGAGTATGTAAAAATAAGGTTGGCAGTACTGGTTCGTTCGTCGCATGATTGGGGAATTCCCCGATCCACTAAATACATACGTTGTATTGTGTCATAGACAACATTTTTGAAACATTTTTAATGTAATCGTTGAATTTTCACTTCGTGCAATTTGTTTGCGAGTTTTACGGCTGTGAATGAAAAGAGAGTTTTACAGTTTGTGTTTCAAAACTTACGAATTTAGAGCTAAGTATTGGATATTNAAAATGATGTATTGGAAAAGGTTAACTTTCAGGATGTCTTGAACGATTTTGTAACAAAAAAAGTTAGAAGAGTTAATATTTAAGCTTATTGTATGATTTTTTTTAAATGCATATATTAATTACTTATATTCTTTTCGTTTGATTCAATATTTTTATTGAATAATGTGATAATATACTA
This sequence comes from Parasteatoda tepidariorum, assembly GCF_043381705.1. Taxonomy (NCBI): domain Eukaryota; kingdom Metazoa; phylum Arthropoda; class Arachnida; order Araneae; family Theridiidae; genus Parasteatoda; species Parasteatoda tepidariorum. Next base: position 97,699,651 of record NC_092205.1, read on the forward strand.
TATATAATATACTGTGATATATAATAATTAGGAAGTTAGAAGACGGTAGGGGAGGGGGCCCCGAGACGAGCATTGCCTAGGGGCCGCGACATACATAAGCCGGCCCTGCCTAAAATATCCTCAGTGGAAGACGGATCGTGGGTTAAAGCCCCCTAGCCACAAGGCTAATGTGTGAGGTTTTTCTCTTCACGTAACGCAAATGTGGGTTAGTACCATCAAAATTTCCACCATGAAGGCAAATTTCTCCCAATACGTGATCCAGGAGTTCCAAATCAGGTTCAAAATTACGAGGCTACGGAGTTGAACATTAGTAGTCATAAACCCAAATATTGGGTCGGCTATTCGACGATGTTTAAAATAAAATAAAATGGCTTACAGTCATTTATTTTATATGGTATATGAAGTGAAAGCATTTCCAACGTTACTAATAATATTCGGTGGAAAGGTTGTAACATAAGTGATGAGCAAAAGGTTAAAATAATAATAGTTTTTTTTCATTGGCAGTTTTTCGTAAAATTATTTAAACTTGTCATAATGTAATCAGTAAAAAATAAGTATATAAATAAAAGGTAAAAATAGTAGGTATGGTTAAATTATGATCATTAATATTATACTAGATGGAAGATAGATATTTATAGATTTCAGATTATTTGAACTAATTTTGAGAATGAATATCTTTTGAAATAGTCTAATAGTTATGAATCTAACACATGTTCTAAATTATCAGAAAGTATAATAAGACACGTAATAAAATTATTTCATAGAAAAATACTGAATTTAAAAATAAAAAAAAGAAACAAAAAAACCCTAAATCTGTTTGCAATCAAATTATGAAATAGAAAAACAGGTTAAACAAAAATATTAACACAAAACGATAATAGTATTTTTATGAGAAAATAAAAGAAATTGGTTAAAAAGAAAGCAATGTGTTACAAGATCAATGTAAATCATATCAATACTGATAAAAACAATAAAAAGCGGTTGGTTGTCTTCATTTTATTATTCTTGCATACAATAAAAATAACTTCAAAAATTACCTTTCCTTCTTTTTGTCTGGTTTTCTGACAATCATATCACAAATTCCAGCACCTAAAACAGTTTCTACTGCAGGATGAAAGTCCTCCAAATTCTAGAAATGACAACAAACAAGAAATAAAGAAAATTTATTAAGTTAACTTATAAAATGAAGAGAGGAAGTGGTGGGAAAAAAAAACTTAAAATTTATATTTTATCTGCCTACAAAATATTGATTGTAACAGTTTATTTATATGGGCCTCAAAAATTATTTTTAACTTCAAAAAGATTCCACAAACTTGTTTATAAAAATATCTAAATACAAGCTGTCGATTATAAGCTGGTAAAGATTAAGGCATTTCAGAATGGCTTTGAGTTTCAGTTTCTTCATAAAATTTTCGAAATACATTTTAACTTGCATTTAGACACCATTCTGAACAAGAAACAATTCCAAAATAATTAAGATGACTGAAAATTCAAGAATTTATTTATAGCAAAAACAGAAGATCTGCATTAATTATTTTTTTTTAAAACCAGGGTAGTGTTTTATTGGGTGAGTCGGTTCTTCTACTGGAGTAGTCGGTTTGAAGGTTGGATTATTCCAACACCCAGGTAAGAGCGTTGGTCATACTCCAAAAGGAAAGATAAATTGATCAAGGTATCCTTTATTTTTCACTTTGGCGAAATAAATGTTACGAAAATACATGAACTGGCAGAAGGGTATATCTCCCACGTGGGTCCAGGTTCTCCCTGTTTGCTTCAGGGAGAAGATATTACAATAAGCATTAGAGAGTTATTTAAATTTAATATAAATTTATATTCAAAAGATAATTGCAAATTAATAAAAAGAAAGATGAATACGAGATCCACAATCTGTGAGCGCACAGGGGGAGAGAGGAAAAAAGGCAGAGCCTTGGTAAGAGCTCTACGGGGTAAACTGGTCTATCTCCAAAAGATAGTGTATAGCGGTTGTGAGAACCTCTACAGTCAACACACTAGGGGGTAAGCCCTTGAGATTTCGCAAACGCCAAAGAAGTCGCTTCAGTTGGAGACAGCCCAGTAGGCAATTGGCACAACAAACATTATGATGATCACCTCACAGGTAGGAGGAATATATTATATTCTGAACACATGTTTAACTGATAAGTATCTATGAATTTCAACGATAAAATGTCCAACATTTAAACAGTTTAAGAATTACTCAGTTTAAAAGATCAGTGTTGGAAAAAAACATTTCAAGAACCTTGCTTTGTAAGTTACATGATTGTCTTTTTTGTTTCTAGATGTTTAATTATCAACAGGAACTGGCACATATTGATATTAATAAGTTTTTTAAATTAGTTTGACTCAAAGAAATGAAGAGGTAAATTAGGATAGATATGAGAAGTGATTGCTAGAATAAGAAATTGTCTGTTAATTTTTCGAAACTTAATTAGAGATTCGGACATTGAAATAAATATATTGAAAATATTAGGTTTTAAAAAAGAAGCCAATAGCAATAATGACTGAAAAAAAAAGATAGAATCATTATGTTACAATATTATCGTATAAAAAAATACTGAAAATCAATAGCAATATTAGCACAAAAAAAATTAAAACATTAAAATGCAGCATGAAGTGATTATTTAAAGGCACACTTCTTATTTTGCGTGTAATAATAATATTGTATTAACATAAAGGAATTTTAAAAACCATATGCAATTAAGATAGAGGTGAATTAGGAAAGATATGTCAGGGGATTGTTGGAGTAAGAAATTAGCTACTAATTTTCAGAAACTTATACTAAATTAGAAATTCGGGCACTGTAATAAATAATATATTAAAAATATTAGGCTTTTAAAATGAAGTGAATAGCAATAATGACTGAAAAAATGATAATATCATTGTATCAAAAATAGAATACTTAAACGATGGGATATAATATGAGAGGATATTGACATGTTACTTTATTGCATGAAAAACAAATTGTTTAACGCCATCAAAAATTAGCTTCATAATATCATATTTTAATAAAATATAAGTTGAATAAAAAGAAACAATTTTCCAAACGCTTGCAATTTCAGAATTACTTTTTACATAATAAATTTTACATTCGTTTTTGTCATGGAATAAATTCTGGCCAAAGCCATTCATTTCAGAATTTTTCTTTAATGCTTTGATTTGAAGTTAAGGTGAAATTGCACTATTACAACTCTTGTAGGAAAAAAAAGGTGTTTAAGAGAGGCATAAATACCTTGTTAAAAACATTTAACAAACTTCAAAATAAAATTTTATAAAAAATTTGAATTATAAAAAATTTGTCGGAATATAATTTTTGTTTCGCATAATTCCAAAAAATTAGCAGAGAAAACACATGTCTGAAATAACTCTAAGACGTTGAACAAATTAAATCAATAACTCACATACCTTTGCATTTAAAGAGTTGTGAAGCTTTATTAGTGGCTGTCGTATGTCTTCAGAAAATTTATTTATAATCTTTAGACGTTGCTAAAAAAAAAAAAAAAAATAATGATAATGTAACAATATAAAAATAATAAATAGTCAGGCAAAATTTTGATATAAGTAAATGTAAGTTAAGATATTGAAATAAAGGCAATGACATAATTAAAAAATAATTTAAAAGCTTGATATGTACCGAGTTGAAAAATTTATGCAAAATCATGAAATATGATCATTCCTTACCTGCAAGTTGACAAATGTGTCTATATTGAAAAACTTTATTTTTTATTTTATTTTATAACCGTAGTTGAACAGCTCATGCAATTTCGGGTTTATGGTTATTAATGTTCAACTCTGTAGCCTTATAATATTTGAACCAATACACAAGACAAGGAAACTCCTGGATCAGCACCCACTCAGGCATGGTTTGTTATGGGAACATGCGTCAGTCACCATTTGCTACAAGGGGAGTCTTCGGCTGGCGGGATAAAACTCACGGCCTTCGGACATGGACCAAGTGCCTTACCAATTAGGCTAACATGGCCCATAAAGCTTAACATAAATATTTAATAAAATAAAAATTTTATGAAAAAGTATTCTGAATTTATTTTTTTTAAGTGTTTAGTTATGCCAAATTAGAATAATTTCGATTAAACAGTGTACATGATTTAAAATTTAGAGAAGTGATTGTAATATTAAAATAAAATTTGGTTTTGAAGATGGTGCACAAAAATTAGAAATTGGCAGAATCCCCGTGGCAGAATTGCAGTGATATGGCAACATTGTTGCAGAACCTTAGAGTTCTTGCAAAAAGATTTTCCTCTTGAAAAATAAAAAAATTTAATTTTTTTTCTATAGAAATTGACATGTAATATTTGAATCCTGCATTTAGATAATTAGTTTTTGGTTACTGATATTGATTTTCACATGGTTTTTAAATATCCTGATATATTTCAAACAATATGGAAAATTTAAATCTTGCATTTGAGTACTTATTTTTTAAGGCGTTTTTTTTTTGAGGTTTTGGAAGTTAGCGGTATTAATTTCACCACAGTTTTTACATCTGATATTATTCATTACAAAACCTAATCACGAATTGAAACATGCATTTGAGGAATCTGATTCCTGTGATTTCGTCATTGATCTTTTTTTCGGCAATTACTTCTAAGGAAAATGCAAAGAAGCAAATAATTTGCACATATCTCCCCTCAACAAAATGCAAGAATATCACCCATAATATTAGAACAAAAAATGATTATATATTCAGTAAAAGAAATATATGTATAATTTTTTTTTGTAAGCACAACACTTTTGTTATTTTAAATCAGTAATATATATATTTGTTATTATTAAAAGTATCTTGTAGAAAGATATTAGTGGATAGTTTTGTCGCAGATAGCTCGAAAAAATTCTGCCACAGGGGATTGGATTTGGAAATATGTTTTCAAAGTTAAAGCTCAATGTGGTTTAGAAGATGGTGTTTAAAAACTTAAAATTGATGATTTGGCCGTAAAATGGGTTGGAGAGAACGACTAATAATCTGGATAATAGAGAGTGAATGGAGTACCTCAATAGTGAAAGATGTTTCCGATTGAACAGCTGCCACACCATGTTCCTGGGCAAGGTAATTGACAATCATGTTCACCAGGTCAGAGCACAGAGTTTTCAAAAGATGTTTTAGAAGTTGTGCACAAACATCTTCTGTGGAAACAATAAAATAATATTTAGCTGCATAAGGGTGTTTTAAAATTGTATATAAGTGTGATTAATATTTATTTTATACTGGTGTGTAGCCAGATTTTTTTACAAAAATTCACACCTTTTAGGTATTTTTTAAATACTCAAAAAATATATTTTTAATCACTCCCCCCCCCCAAAAAAATCATAACTAGAATCTGCACAGTAATGAAAAAAAATCTCTATCGTTTAAAGTAACATTTATTAAGATAAAATAAATAAAATTCAAAAATATTTTCAGTAACTTGACTTAATCATGATAAGATAACTAGTTTCTCAAAAACATTGCAAAGAATGTAATTTAGAACAACAATCGATACGGCAAAGAAAAAATCTCTTTTTAAAAGATAGAAAATTAAACACATTTTACTAACCCCGAATAAAAAAAGCACCTTCAAGTACTTTTTAAAAATGTTACGTACCCAGATTTAAACATTTTTTACATCTTCTAACTAAATTATTTTTTGCTAGATGCTTATCTATAAAGAGATGAATTTAACATACACATCAAAATAGTGAGTTGTTAAATATTACAATTTATAAAAAAATTTCAAAACTTTTTTTCTAATGTTTCCTTCTCCCACAAAAAAAAAACAAGTCCCTTTTTAGCCTTTATTGCAAACCACTGTTAATTAAAATCAAACCACTTTGCAATCATTTTTGAGACAGTTATAATGTTTTTGACAAAGACAACTTAAAAAATATTTAGAAATACCTGAAAATAGCTCTGTTGCTTTTTCAAACATTAAAATGTGGCTTAAGAGAGTTGTAAAATTGTTTTGATAGTCAGCATGTTGCTTACGACGGCTGGATCCTGCAGATGTAGATTCAAATAAAGCTTTTGCAACCTCTTGGTACTTCTTTTTAAGAGGTCTGAAATCAATATTAAACTATGTTAAAGATATTTAAAATATATTTGAAGAAAACTAACAATTAAAAAATTGTTAGTATTTATATCTATATTTTTAATGAAAAAAAAAGGTTTATTCTCAATCACTGATATATTCTTTATAATGGGTATCGGGTAACAAATATAAATGAAACAAATGCATTAAAGATAAATAATTTTTTACACATCTATTTTGGACATACATTTCTCGATAAATTTTTTTAGTAATGATTTAAACTATGGATAAAAGAAAAAAAAAACAAATTTAAATTTAAAAAACAAAAATAAAACCTTCAGTTTCAATAAATTTTATATTCATACATGCAACTTTTTTTAGGGGGAAAAAAACTAAAAATCAGGAACAAAGTAACAAATTAAAATACACAAATATTTACCTGGAAAAAAAACATATTAAAATTGATGTATTCTTGTTTTCAATTCAAATCAAAAGTTTTTTTTTAAATGATTAATAATAAAATAATCAAAGTAGCCAAAGAAGAAAACAAAGGAAATAAAAAAAAGTATTAAACAAAACATAAAAAAGTGACATAAAAAAATTATTATACAAAGTATTGTAAGTATTAAAAAAAGTATTATACCAATTAAAAAATATGAATGACACGCTTATTACCAAAATAAAAAAAAAAACAGTGTACATAAATATATATATATTTTTTATCAAATCTTTTTTTGTTTCATAAAATTCAAATATCCTTATAAGCTAATAAGTTTATTTGGTTTTATCACCACATTAGAGCTACAATAAATAGTAAGTAGAACTTTGAAAAAAAATTTAAAAGAGTGTGTAGCAAAATTTTTCAACAAAAAAAAGCACCTTTTTGGTACTCTTTTAAGACCTCAAAAAATATCTTTACACACTTTTTTAAAAATGTATATAACTAAGATATGCACACTAATAATTTTTCTTTCTCCACATTTGAAAGTTCTCCATATATATATAAACACATACAAAGATTTCACAACATAACATGATAAAATAACTAAGAACTCAACTCTTACATACATATTTAAGTAGAGAATTAAGCAAACTAAATAAAAATTTTAATAAATTTATATCACAAACGTATGAATGGTTTTGTTAGTTTTTTACTTGGTACAGTACTTCTTTAATGAAATGATTGAAATGTAAATAGAATGAGGATTGAAGATAGAGAATTTTGTAGGAAGTAAATTATTATATTCACATTATTTAACAAGGCTGAAAAAAATTGAATTTTTATCTTATATTGTTTTTAAATCAAATAATAAAGAGTTTTTTGAATTGATAAATCTGAATAACAAATTTTTTTTACTGAATTTGCTTTAAGTTTTGGTAAAGAAAAGCGCTTCACATTATACAAATGTCTTACCTCTAAAAATTATTGAGTTTTTTTTTCTTCATAAAATAACTCAAAAGCCCTAAAATTTTAATAAAAAATCCAGTAAAATAAGATAACAATAAAAGGTTTATGCATTTAAAGCAATAAGTGGTCAGTCCCTCAGGTAAAAACTCACTGCTTTAGACTCAAAAAAAATTGGTGAATTATGTCACTAATTTATGTGACATAATTCCCAACCCCCAAGTCAAGTTCAATTGTGGTTACTGATCTATAAATAGAATGATGCGAGAACAGGGGTCTGTCTAGGTTTTTCTGAGAGGTACCTATTTTGTGAAAATTTAGGCATAATGTGAAAAATTAATAAATTATATTAAAAAATCAACATAAAAGCATAGTAAAAATATAGATTTATCGTTTCTTAAGGATACAAAATAAAATTTTAAGATAAAGTATTTTGTGAAACTACCGTTTTTCCTAAAGTTGAATTTGTGAAACTACCATCGTTCCTAAAATTTAATTTGTGAAGGTACCGCTAAACGGTAGTAAATTCGGACTGGATAGACCCCTGGAGAACGTCATCAATTTGCCAGTGAGGAGGACTATGGTGCTTCACCAGCAAAGAAATTTTTAAAAAAAGAGAACAATTTTTTTTTCTTTGTTTGTATTAAGGAAAAAGGTGTAATAATCCCTATGATCAGATAAAATTCGTGAGATTTTCGGTTTAATTTCAGGGGACAAGAGATAAAACCTGAAATCTCTCGAAAAATGTAGAAGTATTGCATGAGAGTGTGCGTGAAACTTTTTCAAGGAATCTAGCTCAGAGTTTGTGCTTGAGGAGCCATGCGTGATACAGCCAACAAGTAAAATGATTGATGTTTTCACATGCCGAAATGTATTGTGGTTGAAATTATTATTAAAACGTTGAATAGAACAGTGAGAAAATTGCACTTTTCACAACATTGAAGGCAACTATTGGCGTGGTAAAGAAAAAATCTAATTTTGGAAAAAGAGAAAATTAAGCACTTTTCATAAACATCCAATAAAAAAAGCACTCTTAAGAGCTTTGATAAAACAAAAATAAGTACCTTTAAATTTTTTTAAAAACGGTATGTAACCTCTTTTATCCTAAGAGTAAACCATAAGTTTAACTATCACATAAAATGGTAATTCATCTCGTAATTTTGAAGAAATAGTGCACAAAAAAACTAAGGGTATTATAAAATCACCATTTTTCTGTATGTTAGTCGCATAAGGGTTAGCTTTACCTATGTATTTCAACTGCTATATCCGTGATTAACTCATCCGGGCAGTCACGAAATTGTTCCAAACTCTTCACGTGTTTCTCTACTTCACTCGCAGATAAAAATTCCAAGTCCAACTTCTGAGGTTTAGATTGTGACTCAGTTTCTTCATCGCTTCCATAATCATCAGTTTTTTTCTCAGTGAAGTATTTACGCTTCACGTTCTTAGTTTTCGTCTCCCTTCCTTGACTTCCAGTTCCACTACCTGATTTACCACCTGCTCAAAAAGAAAAAAAAATCCTTTATCAAAAAAGACGACAAAAAAAACCCACTTAAATCATTATTTAAAATAATAAAGTTAAATAATTTTGGAGAGAGGAGTTATCGACAATGTCAACATTCATCTATGAGAAGCAACCTTGCCAAAGAATCCAGTTAACATATCTAATATACTAGTGAATTGGGATTATATATTTGTAGTGTAGTAAATAGGAATTATATTTTTGTAGTGGTAGAAACACTACAGTACTCCTCCACCAGAATTATACCTGTGATAGAATTCGATGAAGGGATACCACTAGTTGATTCATTGCTGTTTTGTGAGAAGCCTGGAGAGCTGTATTAAGATCACCATACTTTTTGAGTGCTAATCGTGAGAGATGTATTAAGTTCACGATAGTGGTCACTCCCGAGTTGCTTTTAGCAGTCGAGTGCATATGCTTTACATCGTGTGTTATCGAGACTGAAAAGCAACAGTGTGAGAAGGACAATGTCACAGTCAGAATTCAACTGTTCAATGTGGACCATCCATTGAAGTAGGCACATTCAAATCAAAGTGGGAGTTTCTATTAAGGTAGGCGTGTCTACATCAGGTCCGAAAGTCACCAGTGTGGAACATTTGTTATCGACAATGTCAACCTTAATCTATGAAAAGGTACCCCCCATAGAATCGAGTTAACATGTCTTATATACTAGTGAATTAGAATTATATTTTTGTAGGGGTAGAAACACTACAAGTACAAGTAAATGTTTTTTCCTTTTTTGCAGACAATGCTTGTCAAAACTTAATGGAATACTTCTCACGAGTTATGTTTCGAGACAACTTAACAACTAACTTTAGTTACTGGACAAGCACAAATAAGCTGAGCTAAAAAGCGAATAGAAGGGCTAGGTCACTACTTTGAAGAGACTTGTCCCGCTCTGGGCACCTGATATTAGTCATTGAGGTCACGGCAACGCAGTATCAACTTTTCGTTTTAAAAATAAATTGTTTTGCATGTTCATGTAACTACCATTCTTTTTTTTTAAACTGATTTCAATACCAAAATATATAGATATCAGAAAATATAAAGATGCCATCAAATGAATTATAAAATGTACTAGAAGAATGCATTTTATAATTCATATGTTCATGGTACAGACGTTCAAACTCAGAACTCTATCGGGCCTTTAGAGAACCTGATGTTGTCAAGTATGTAAAAATCCAAAGAATTAAATGGGCTGGTCACATCATTCGAATGAACAGAGAGCGTTCGACAAACATAATTTTTTCGGCTCAGCCCATCGGATCAAGGCCCAGAGGTCGACCAAAGCTGAGATGGGCCGACTGCGTGGAAAGAGACTTTTCAGTCTTAAAAGTCTCAAACTGGAAGACAACTGCCAGGCGGAGGCAGGCCTGGAGGAAGTTGATTGAGAAGGCCAGGGCCCACCCGGGGCTGTCGTGCCATTGAGGAAGGAAGGGACTAGAAGAATGCTGTGAATAAAAAAAGGATTATGTTATCTGATTAGATGTCACAGAACTTTTATTAGAATTTCACCATTGAAATCGATACCCTCTGGCAAATTTAAACAGATAAGAAGAAAAAAATGTACAAGGTCAAGAAAATAAAACCACGAAATTCAAAAATATTTATGTGCTTTAATTACAACGCCTTAATTTTAAATATTTAGGAGCAAGTGTAATACTTTCATTATTATATGCCCAAAGATTATATTTTTACTTATTAGCATTTGAGATTTTTGTTTCCTAGTGATAATGTATAAAAAAATTTGCTATTATGCATCAAAAAATAGATTAAAATTAGTCATCTCAATTCATAAACTATTGTTATCGGACAATACGTAACCACAAAACTGTTCATACATGCTCTCTTTCATCTAACAGTAAAAGTTTAAAACCAAAATTAGAAAACAATAATGCTGATGACTATCACTGAGATATTTTTCCAACTTTAAAATGTTATTTTTTAACACCATTAGGAATACCAAGAAAATGTATGAATACTATATTTTTGAACAGAAATGATTTGTTAGCAGTGTAAAGTTTGACAGCTATTATCAGAGAAAAGTGTCGAACATTTAACTCAATTCTAACTGAAAGTATAAACAGCAAAGTTTTCATATCCTTTAGTTATGATTATCGAGATGTGTGTGAGGTGTGGAATCATAGTTTCAGCTTTGAGTAAGGAATGGACCAGCCATTCTCTTCAGCCCTGACAAATAAGTGTATCTGCAAAACCAGCCATCACTATTTACAGTTAGGCCATCATACGGAGGAGTATTTTGCAAATTTAGAATAATATGATATTGAAATATATTTTTTTCGGACAACGAAGTACAATAATTGAAAATTATGTTACTTTTCAATTATAGCACTTTAAAGATTAAAACATCAAGAGAGATATTTACAAACTATCTTTTTATGGTTTATTATTTTAACAGAAATGGAATTTAAGGATAAATCCCAACTGCAGATAAATGGGGTAGTAAAAGCAGTCTGGGCACACTTCTAATCACTTTGCCACAATCAAGTTGTCGACCCTTATCCTCCATAACACCCCAGGCCCACAATTAAGCTCTTCATATACAAGTTAAAATTATAGAGAAAACAGGGAAATAGATAAATATTTTTAAAGGAGAAAAAAAATTTCACAAATCTAAAAATTAAAAAAAAAAAAATTGGAAAATGAAATAAGAAAAAGATATAATCTCGTCATCAGCTCAAACGCTTATATCCAAATAAAATAGTGTTTTCTAATATTGTATTAATATAGCCGAACTAAAATACATCAATACCATAGAACAGTGTTTCCCAAAGTGTGGTAAACATACCGCCAAAGGTATGGGAACAGTTTAGCGAGGGTACACGTTCTTATGCAAAATATCTTGCAACAAACAAAATTTTCAAAAAATTTTATTTAAAAACAAAGCTAGCCATGAAAATTTACTATTGGTATTTTTGTATTCAAGAGTCGACAAACTTAGTTAACTTTTAAATTTTTTTTCCATGTTTCCTCTATATTTTTATATTTTAAACTTATTTTATGAGTTCTATGTATGTGCAGCTTATGCGAAGTAAATAAAACACTATTTCTCTCTCTCTCTCTATATATATATACACAACATTTAACATATATATATATATATATATATATGTCAAATGTATATATATGTAAATAGATAATAACATATTAAATTTTTATAGGTTGGTAAAATAGTATTAAAATAAAATTGTCTGTATTTTATTTTAAAATAAACAAGAAAATAGGAAATGAGAGAATTACCAGAGGATCCTTTCTTTTTCTTATCTTCTTTGAATTCTTGCCTTCCTTTTGAAGGAGGTGTTCCTTTTTTTGCTTGAGCACTTTGGACATTTTGAGGAGTAGTAAAAAGATGTGGTTTATTTGCAATGTCCTACAAAACATTTAACATACGGAATAAAAATATAAAAAGGGAAATTACACTTGTACATCAAAGCAAATTATAAATGACACCAAAAATAAATTTTCGTAAAACATAAAAATTTCATGAAATGTAAGAACAAGAAATTAATTGAAATTTGATTTTAAAGCAAAGAAACTTGTTTAATAATTTAAAAATGAAAATGTTTTAAAATAATTTGAAGAAAAAAAGGTTAATTGTCTTATAAAAATAAATAAATATCATAAATGTTAAACAGAACACTATTTATTTATAATTAGAACTTTTTGAAAACATGCTAAAAATCTCATTAAAAAACATAAATATAACATATTTAATAAGAATGTTTTGAAAAAAATAATATTGTTAATAAGAGCAAAAAACATATAATTAACACATTTAATATATAGATGAATTTTTCTACTTTTTATTAATTATACCATTTAGTTAATAATATATTTTATAAAAAATAGAAAAATGCATAAGAAAGTCATGAAAAAGAAATCCTATAATTTGGCAGGAACAAAACACATTATAAATTTTCATAAACATCAAAATTAAAGTGAAAGCATAAAAATAAAATTTTAAACCACTAAATATAACTAATTAAAAAAATATCGAAACTGCCTTATGTTTTTAAATCATCAAAATAAAAAATAATAATAAATAAAATTAGCAGAAATAAGTTGTTACAATAAAGTTCTTCGTAGACTGTAGAGCCAAGGAGTAAGTAAGTAAGTTGTTTACTGATAAATACAATAAAATATGAGTGTAAGTAATTTTTCAATTTGATTTCAACTTGAAAATTTAGAATTAATTTGTGAAAATTAAAAATTATATAAAAAATCAGCACAAAAATATGGCAAAAATATAAATTTATCATTTCTTATGGCATACAAAAATAAAATTTTAAGAAAAAGTATTTTGTGAAGGTACCGCTAAACGGTAGTAAATTTAGCCTGGACAGACCCCAGAAATTATACATAAAATTAAAAGCTACTTCTGTTTCAGAGCTTTGGTAATACTTTAACTTTAAAAAATATTTAAATAAAAAAGGAAAAAAAATCAAAATTACATAGAAATAAAACTTGTGAAGATCCCCAACTGAGCTGGTGTTTTACAAAGCTGTGATTTCTCTATCGAAACTAGAATTTCTATTTTATTAGTTGCTTTTTTTAACCACTCACAAACCTCAAAAAAAGGTTGGGATGGTTTAAAGCATCTTGAAGTGCCTAATAAAACACATATTTATGTGTTTTTTTTATTTCGTTTTACATTGGGCAATGCTCTTTTTTTTGTAATGACTACTGCTATTTTTATAATTCCACACAATTTTGATTCATTTTCCTAAATCAGGGTGTCCAGCCAAATCTTTCAACAAAAAATAGGCACCTTTTAAGCACTTTTTCAGCCCTCAAAAAAATATTTTTAAGCACTATATATATTAACAAAATACAAAATAATTTTCAAAGTCATTACATGATCATAATAATATAACTAGTAAAAAAAAAAACTATTTCAGTCCTGAAATTGAACTGTTTTGAAAAACACTCTCATTAGAAACTATTACATAAGCGTCATTGAGCAAACTAAGATTCAGGAAAGCCACTACCAATGAACACTCTTTAGTTACTTTTCATTAAATAATTAAATGTTTTTCTCCTATACAAAACTACAATTAATTAATTAAATTTAATGAATGAGTTAATATTTTGCATTTGAACTGGAAAGGATGAATAAAAAGCATGTTATTAACGATTGAAAATTTGAACAAGACATAGATAGAGATTGTGAACTAATAGTAAGAATTGAAAAAAAGCTCATAAAATTTTCTTTCAGCACATTATGGTTTGCTCATTACTGAAAGAGTTAAGCGTGATTTTCAGGAAGGGCTCAGTAATATTTTAAAATAACATTTCTTTCAGTTATTGCATCAAAAATAAGTCATGCTGGTTAATGTAACAAAACTCTATAACTTTTGAAAATGAGGGTTATTTTTGGGCGCCATTTACCAACATCGCATTGCAGATTTTAAGAGCTTTTTGGTGTAAATAAGTCGTCATTTACACTCAACTCCAATTTTTAATACCTTCTATAAATTTAAAAAATAACGCGCATAACACAATATGTTACAGCTAATTCTTGTACAATACGTAACAGCTAATTCTTGATAATTTCAGTTCTTTATTGTTTTTTAAAAAAAATTAATTTCTAAAGTAAAAATGACACCAAGATTTATTTTCACTCAAATTATTTGAGCAGTTTGAAAATACAACACTTGTAGATGGTGCACTTTTACAGATCACGCATGAGATTAAAATGAAGTTGTAACTCACATCTTTTGCTTTATTTGTCATGAGTGGTTCAAATGACTGTTGACAAGACTTGATGAACTCATCACTCACGACGATTGTATCACAGTAGACATGAACAACGCTCCCCTGCTTTGCAATGGATTTAGTCACAGTCGCAATTATTCCCTGGATATCCTCTTGAGTGAACACTGATGGTAACAGAGACTGAAACAGAGACTCTTTTTATTTACAGAGTATTTCTTTATGTTTCTAACACAAACTATTGCCTTTTACTACTGTTACATTTTTTAAATTTTAAAATTTACTACGTTTGAATTGCTTAAGGGGACGCCACCCTGAGGAAGAAAATTTTCCTTTCAGATTCCCTTTCATCACTAATTTAAGATTTAAAGTGTAGAAAAAGACAGTTCAGACAAACCTAGAGTAAGCCGTGAAGTTTGAAATACTGAAAAGAAAATTTGAATTATACAAATGAAAATAAATGATGAGATGATAACTTAGGATTACGCAATGGAGAAGTTCTCATCTAATAATTTGCTTGTTTGCTGAACTTACTCTTTGTTTTTAAAAATTAGTAATGATGGAGATAGAGAATTTGCATCGAAAATTTTCTTCCCCGGTATGGTGTTTTCTTAAATAAAAATTAATAGCAATTTTGAATATTATACAATTTTTTTAGATTCAGTAATGATTTTAACCCATAATTATGTTTACATCAAGATTGGCAAGTTTTTGACAATTGATGGTTTGAACCATCTTATCAAAAACCCATTTTTTTAGATAATTTTTGACAATTGCAAAAATTTAAACTTATGGTGCAAAGATAATTTTTAAGCTAATGTGAATATGAAGTTTTTATAAATAAACATGCATATAGAATTACAAGAGAACAATTATGTTTTTGAATTATTTTGATGTTAAATTATTTTTTGTTTTAAGTATTATTGTCAAAAACCCAAATTTAGGTTTAGAAAAAAAATTCACAATTGTAAATAAAAATGTGTAAAATTTCAAATTTATACGATCCACAAATAAGTTTATTTATTGAAAATAAAAATATAATTTTATAAACATTTAACAATTATCTCAATCATTATATGTAACATTGATTTTCACTCACTCCTATTTTAACTCCACCTTTCCCCAAAGCGATTGATTGAAAAAATTGTCCTAATTCAAACAAACATTTATATTTTTATATTGTATTTAGATCTTTTTATGTTGTTTAACGGAATATAAAGTCATGATTTATACAAAATATTCATGTACATGTAAGCAGAGTCGCGGAAAATTCTCAAAGTCTAAAATTTTTGGAAAGTAAAGTTATAAAAACAAAGAAAAGAATTAATTTGATTTCACACAATTCTTGTATAAACGAGCATGTGTGTTAAAAATAATAGAAATAAAAATATTTTTAAACATAATGATTTATTAAATTAAATTTGAATACAATAAATACTTATAAATACACAAGTTGACACATAATACTTTTTTTAGGAAGAAAAATTTTGCAAAGTGACACTTTTTTTAACAATAAAATTTTTCTGTAGGAAATTGTTTCCCACAAAGCCTCATTTACGCCATCAGATATATTCTTTCCCCCAACGTATAAGTAATAAGAATAATTAAGAATAAAAAAAAAATTATAAGCTGAGATCAGATAATTATTACTTATCGAGTTAGGATTCCCACAAAAGGAGGTCAATCATTTAAGGTTTCATAGTCAAAAATAACTTGAGAATATCCGATCTAGACTAGAAAATGCAAGTAGACCTTGAAAATTATTGTAAAACAATCTTACGACATAATTAAGCCTCAAAACTATTTTTTTTTTCTTTCAAAGAACTAAATGTCTTTCGAATAATTATTATTCTGCAACATTCTTGAATTTAAGTTATCTTTCAAAAATGTAACTACAGAAAAATTTCCCGAAATAGGGATGTTTAGCCTATCCAGGCTATGCATGAAATAAACTTATTATTTTAAAAGCAATGTTTAGAATGCAAGTAATATTTTGAATCTAAAATTAAATTTTAACAATTATTTGAAAGAAAATCTAATCAAAAAACTAATATTTAAGATTATTCAGAAATTAAATTGTTTATTTTTATTTATCACAATTGTTTACTTCAAAAATTATTAAAAAACAGTTTTGTTTAATATTTTCAAAAAATTTAGGTAAATTAATTTTTAAAAGAAAATTTCCAAACAGAGAGTTTTTTTAAAAAAAAATTAGATTATGTTACCATAAAGTGAGTTTAAGGCAGAAAACTTTCATTAGAAAAAAGAAAGCAATCATCAAAGTAATGCGATGTATAATTTTTGTGAGGAAGTTTAACAGATGAAGAGAGTTTCTAAAGTATCGAAGAAAAAAAGCGTAAAACTTACTAGTATATCCACCCATGTTTTTGTGTTGAGGGCTTCATCTATTGCAGCTTCAATTTGAGACAGAATATTCTGGCCAACACAACAAGAATTAAAATATGTCAACTCTTTAAACTTCTTTTTAAGATAGGTTTTAGGATCCAAAATTCCAAGCCTGGCAACAGCATCATACTCTGTAAGAACAGAAATGAATCAGATATTTCAAAAATATACCATTTCTAAACAAATTCAAATTGCAGATAACTCTTTAAGGACCTGGTGTTCCAAAGTGATTTAGTCTGTTCAACACTATTTACTCTGGTAGTAGATACTACTGATGACAAAATGTGTCCTGAATTAAAAATCGGACTCTGGCAAATAGGGCTGTCTATGGGTAGAGAATATTTATTAAATCTAGGTTTCTTTCTAGAAAGTTCTTAATTTATAAAACTCTTGACATATGCTTCTGAAGATTGGATAGTGACAAAACTGGAGGAAAATTGTATCGCACTATTTTAGAGAAAGATTTTGTGGAGTATACTCAGTGAGATAAATGAGAACAATAACTGGAGAAGGAGATATAACTTAGAACTGCACAAGATTCGCAAACAACACGATATTATTAAATACATAAAAATAAATAGAATGAATTGGATGGCTCACGTGATTCGAATGAGTGATGACAATACAATAAAAAAGACGCTGCTTTTTAGACCCACTGGAACAAGAAAGCGGGGAAGGCCGTGGTTGAGATGGGCTGATTCGGTGGAGTCTAATTTTCTTGCAATTAATGAAAAGAATTGAAGATCAAAGATAAATCGGAAGCCGTTATGGAGAAATCCTCAGAGGAAGACATTAGCCCACATTGGGCTGTCTGGGCAACTATGATGGTGGTGATTACTAGAGGAGTAGTCGAACGACGATGAAAGTCATTAAAAGCGAAAAAGAGGTCACGCTTATTTTAAGAACATGTGGTTTTAGAAAACCGCAAAATCCTGTTTATTATGTTACATAAAAATTTTGTACTTAGAGCTCTTTTTTTCTTCTTTGATTAAATATACTAATAATTATTTATAGTAGTAATATTGCACAAATTTGCAACAGCCTCAAAAAATTATAAATTATTAAATCCATAATTTATCTATCTGATTCCAACTACTCTAATTTTATTAACTAATTAAAAATGTAAGGACTGAAAGTTTTTGTAGAAATACATTTGATATTCCCTGAATCAAATTTCTTAATATGAAAAAAGAAATTCAATTCTTGCTAAATAGTTTCTTTTCATTATAGTAGTCCAAATTCAAGAAAAGTATCAGGGCGTTCTGTTGTTGTATAATTTTTTCAATTATTTAATACACTATTTCTATAAGATTAATTTATCATTAATTCATATCGAATCATTAAGAGAATCTTAATATCTTTCTATAAAAATTGATTTCACTCTAGGATGCATCTTTAAGGTCATAATTATAATATTATGTATTTCATACAGTGATTCTGTGGGGCAAAAAACTTATTACAAACAAAACGAAAATTAGTGAACAATGCTTTCCATAGATGCATCACATTTTTTAATGCAGACCAAAACCTAACTTTTAGGGTACAAATTTAAAATATTAATATCTTTTTTTTAAAGATTTACAATGAAAACTAAATATTATATGATTATAAATTTTTTTTATGAAAAAAAGAAAATAAATAAATAAAAATGCAATTAGCAATAATTTGGCAAAGAGATAAAATCAAAATTTTCATATAAATTCAAAATCTGTTGATATTTTCCTAACCTGATACATTCTTCTTTTTCACATGCACACACAGACATACATAATGCCATAATTTAAAATAACAATTGATCCAAAATAACAAAATGATTCAGAATAAATCTCCCATGAAGAGTCAGTTCACTTTGTACAACTAAAGAACATCAAAGATCTATCAATAGATTTGGGCCTCAAATTTTTGATTCATTTTTGTCATTTAAATACAGCATTTTCATACACTGACAAGCAAAAAAAAATCATATTTGCTGATTTTTTTAACAATAAAATACCGAAACAAATTGTAAGAAGTTAAGATACTTACCCAAATAACCATTCTGCTTGAAAAAAGAATCAATATACTCGTTTTGGGACTTAGCATAGATGTCTGGCACATAAATAGCCCTTTCTGATCTTCCGCCAGATATGCTGCCAGCTAACCTTCCCTCGTTAATCAAATCTTCAACAACACCTGCAAAGCAAGTATATTTATGCAACTAAATTATGATCAATATCGGTTGATTACAGAAAATTAATAAAAAATATTTATCAAATGATTAAAAAAGCTTTCATTTATGAAATTCTATACAGAATTTGGATGTATTGAACAAAAATAAAAGTATTGAGCACAAAAAAGGATAGATGAAACATTTTTCAAGAATATTAGTTTTTAAAGACATGTTGTAAATTGCTGCAAACAGAAAAAAAACTAAGAAAAACAACGAAAATTAATAAATGTTGCCTCCTTTGGTTGAACCATATTTTTTAGTTATTAATTTGAGTCTAGTTCTTATTTGAACCCCCGTTGCGGAATTGTGGTGACAGAACGTTATCAAGTTCATGCAGAAAGATTTTATCTTTTATTCAGAATTACATCCAAGTGGGGAAAAAAATTCCTAGTGATTTTTCTTATCTCGTTTGAGAATAATGAAAAATAAATGAAGTAAAAAATTTTGTTTTCTGTAGAAATTTTCGTTTTATTTTTTCATGCAGTTATTACTACTGATTTCCTCATAGCTTTTAAAATCCGATATTTTTAATACGATATTATTTATTACAACAACTGAATCTTGAAATGAAAACATGCCCCTTTTTGAAGAGTTCGATTAGCGTGATTGTGGCGTCGACCTTTTTTTTCTTCCTTTTTCGGTAGTTACTACTACGGATTTCACGACTATTTTAATGTGATGATGAATCACAAAAAGCCAAAAAAGGAAATAAATGTGTTAGCTTCCTACAAAATGCGAGAATATCACCCATAATATTAGAATAAAAAATATATTGCATATTCAATTAAAAAAAATATTTTATTTGATCTGATTTTATTTATTTACTTTTTGAACTTAACGTTTCGGTCACTTTAAATTAGTAACATGTATATTTGTTATTTTTAAGTATCTTTCAGAAAGATATTAGTATTAGAGAGGTATGTTGCAAAGAGGTCAACGATTGATCACAAAGATTTTGAAAACAAATATAACTAGTACTTTAGCCTTAATTGCATACACAGGGTGCATAGCCAAATCTTTCAACAAAAAATAAGCACCTTTTTAAGTACTTTTTAGGCACTTAAAAAATATATTTAAGCAGTATACACATTAACAAAATGCAAAATAATTTTCAAAGATTTTACATGATCATGATAAAATAACTAGTTTCAGACAAAGAACTCTTTCTTTTATTACATTAGCAGGGATCTGTCTAGGTTTTTCTAAAAAGTACCTATTTTGTCAAAATTTAGACATAATTCGTGAAAAATTAAAAATTATATTAAAAAATTAAAAATTATATTAAAAAATTAAAAATTATACTAAAAAATTAAAAATTATATTAAAAAATCAACATCAAAATATGGATTTATCGTTTCTTAAGGGATACAGAAATAAAATTTTAAGAAAAAGTATTTTGTGAAACTACCGTTTTTCCTAAAGTTGAATTTGTGAAGGTACCGCTAAACGGTAGTAAATTCGGCCTTCACAGGCCCCTGATTAGCCGCCATAAAAATATAGAAAGATTTTTCGTTTCGGTTTCAGAGGGAGGAAAATGAAGCCGGAAATTGTGACTATCTTGCCAAATGCAGACGAGTTGCACATAACTCCCACTGAATCCAGCTCAGTATATGCACATGCAGATCCACAAGCATTTCATCAAACATGTAAAATGATTGGCGCTTTCATATGCTACAGAACAACAGTATACTGAAATGCATTGTGTGTGAATGATTGATGAAAACATTCAATTAAAAAAATGTGAAAACCAAGCTTTTGCATAATACGTGGCGAAAATTGACAGGGAAAAGAACAAAATTATCATTTTCGAAAAGGGAAAATTAAGCACTTTTAAAAGCAAGTAATAAAAAAACACCTTTAAGGGGATTTTAAAAAAAGAAAATCGAAGATAAGCAACTTTAAGCACTCTTTAAAAACACTATGCATCCTGATACAAAATAAAATGTAAATATGGAGCAAGTACTTACAATAGAATAACTTCTCGGGGAACTTGAAGTGATTGATTATACTAGACAAAGGCATCGGCCTGACAACAAAATATTAAAAAATAATTTCAGCACAAAGTTTTAAAATAGGAAAACAAAACATGATTCAAAAAAAGATACCTGGTGATGGCTGATAAAGCACCTCTTATCCTGGCTGTATGCTGAGAAACATACGAATCTGTGAAAAATGTTCTTGAATCATTGGTGTCAGCCTGACCATGGACTATGGTACCAAGTCTATTATGAATGACCTAAAATAATTACAGAGTTATATTTAAAGATTTATGTCATCAACAAAGTTACTTTTAAAGACAATAAAGTTTCATTACTGAGATTATTACCCGCAACAATGAATTAGCAAAACTGATAACCTACATATACAAGGTCGCTACTCAAATCTGGAAAAAAAATTCTTCATGTTTTCCTTGTACGTATTATACACAATGTATTAAAAGGAAAGGTTGCTCTTGTATGAGCTTTATTGGGCTAATTATACTGCTTTTAAAAACTTAAGAGTAAAAAAGGAACATACTTAAATTATATATAGTTAATAGTTTAGTATAGCTGGCATATCTTTCTTAAATATACTTTTGAGTGGTTACCATTTTTTAAAAGACGAAAATAAAAATAACAAAATTTCCTGTATTTCAGCAGTTTGTAAAGAAAAACTCAAAGTTCCTGAGATTTTCCTGTTAATTTTAGTGAACTTTTAAATTTTGGTGAAATTTGGTGATTTTTCTACTTCTTTAAAAGGGACATAGAGACATCTTTGAGAAATTTTCTTTTTATTGTGAGAGTTATTTTGAATCTCTTACGCTGGAGAATATAAAGCTTCATCTAAACAAAATTTCTTATCTTTTCTTCATTTAAACTTAACTTCACATTTCTTTAAATAAGTCTGAAAAATTTTTGATTTCTGTTAAAAAATATTATTATAATTTTCTGCTAAAAAAAATTACACTTTATAAAAACACCCTATGAAATAAGCACTTTTAAGGGCTTCTTAAAAACGAAAAAAAAGCACCTTGAAGCACTTTTTAATAACACTATGCTAAATATTAATCAAATTTCGAATTTGAGTTATTACTTCAGGAAGTGCTTGAAAAGAAAAAATTTTGAGACTTTGTTTCAAAAAATCTTGACTCTTTAAGCACTTTCATTTTCCTTTTTTAGAAGAATTCGTGACTTTTGTGATGGCTGGACACCCTGTTTCACACATTTCTTTAAAATTGGAACTTGGCAGTAAAATGAATAGTGCATATCTTCTAGTTAATCGACTGGTCTTTTCCACCTTCAAAAACGAAAGTTTCCTTTTCCACGTAATTGCTGGTTTATCAGTATCTTGCCATGTAAACTATGAATATTGCTATTTAGTGTATGGCAAAATTAATGATTGCCACTAAATATAACAAAGGGCGATGAAAAATACTGTCTGCCAATCACCAGATTCTCTGTCTAAATTACATCTCATGCATATTCAATTATTATTATTATTTTGGATAAATATAGAATCTCATAAGGAGAGGGTATACTTTGTTTTACACAGTAAAGAGACTGAAGTAAAAAACGTGAATTAAGCACAAATAAATGGACATACTATAGTTTCGGTTCCATGAACAAGATCCTTCTTTAGTGTCTAAACCACCCCCCAAATAAATAATAATTATTATTTGGGGGGTGGTTTAATTTAAAAACTAAAGTATTTTTTGAAACTGTAACACGTCTTTTTCTGTCTGTTATTTGTGCTTTATTCGCGTTGTTCTGCACTTCAAAATACAAAATTATTATGAATATTTTTTAATCTGTAATTTACCTCATTTTGCACTTGTTCTTAAAATTTCTCTTCATTTTCTAGAAACGAACCTTGTAACGTTTACTACATTTTGAAAAAAACTTCAAAAGAAATGCTTTAAATTATTAATATCAGCAGTTTTGAATCATTTTAAATTTTTGAAAAAAGGCCAGTGGTTTTTAAAAAATGGCTACAGTTAAAATGCTGCGAAGCAAATGCAAGAAGCAAAATTCCCTGATTTTATCTTATAGAATTTAGTACACAAAAATCTGATCATAAAGTCGAAAGTTATTTAAACTGTAAATACTTTTTTTAAAATTTTGAACACTGTACAATTGTGATGTTTTTTCAATGTCAAATACATTAATTCTAACGAAACTATTAATTGCATTTTCTAGATACATTTAAAAAAGAAATATACCTCTGTCAAGAAGTCTCCAGGCAAATCGTACAATTTAGTAATTTCAGCTATTGTGATCTCCCCCACTTGATGTAGCTTCTCATTTACTTCTTCTGCTAAGTGATCCAGATAATCACTAAAAAGTTTTACAAATTTTAGGATTTTTGTTGCTCTCTAATAATATTTGTTTCAGCAATCAATAAGTTCAAATGAAATGAATGAAACCTCCAACAAAACTAATTTTACAGGAGAGACAAAAGACTGAATAGGTAAGTATAAGCTTGATAAACAGATTTTTTTAAATTTATTTCTTGATTTTAAAATATGGTTAGTTACAGAATATGCTATTACAATTCTGAGATAACATCACTAATATTTTTAATTTAAAAAGTGATTAGAACTTGTCGAAAATATATCCTAAACATTATTGTTATCAAGCAAAAATATTAATAATTTGTTACTTAGAAATGAAATTAAAAATACTTCATTTAAATGTCAGACTACACATTCATGGTATTTATATAGATTAAGAAATCTCTTAGATCATGAGTATCTAAATATTTTGGAAATACTATCTGTGCTGGGCCACTTACAAATTTCTTCATAGAAAAACAAAAATACATTTGCTTTACTTTATAAAAACTTTTTTAATGTCTCCAATTGTTCATGTGGTTTATGGTATTTTTTCTAAAATATGCTTCTATAGCCTGAAAGTAACATTTATGATGTTACTTTTTTTTTGTACGGGAGTAGATGTTAATTTGCATAAACTACAAATGAAAGGAGAGACTTCACATTTAGGAGTAGTGTTTTTATAAGTAAAATTGCTATAAGGTGACACCTGAAACTGTTGTTTCTTCTGTCTTGATTTTCCATAAAGCATATTGATATCACATTTTTTTAGTAACGTTCTGGCCAGCAGCTTTTCAAACCAAATAATAATAAAGAAAAAGAGCAAAACATTGCAGAAATATCAAGAAAAAATAGACTTTTATTTTATTATTCCCCGTCTTGAAAATTTCACTGCAATTTTTCATGCTCGTGTACAAATATTTTGATCAACAATTTATAAATCACCAATTTGACAAAATATTTCCCATTAAATTAAAAAAGCTAATAATTAATGATTAATTTGCATTTTTTAAGGACTATGCTGTAATGGTATAATTTCTAAAAAAATTAGAACAAATATTTTTCATTTCGATGAAACTGTTCATTTTTTTATGTTGAAAAAAAAATTAGAGAGAGGAAAACGAAGTTGATTGCATATTCTGGAACACATCAACAATTGTGAAATTATTTTTTTAAGAACAGTTGTTTGAATTTTTGGGGTATTTCAAAAATTCTACCTAAAGTGGGAAGAATCTAATGCCTGTTTAAGTAAAAATTAAGATCTAAATTTTCTTTCAAAAACTTTTTATGATTTAAATTTCAATGACAGTTGTGGGGAAAGGATCGTTTGACTATGTTAACCTTCATCTAAGCCAAGAATAAATAGAGTTAGCATATCATATATACTAGTGAATTGACGTTTAATAATTGTAGTGGTAATTACCCCACAATACTCCCTCCCCACCAGAATTTTATGAAGGATAGAATTCGATGAACGGATACCACTATTTGCCGTATTTGCAAAAGACCGGGAGAGCAGTATTAGGTTCACCGGGTTTTGAGCGCTCGTAATAAGAGCAAGCTGCATTGAGTTCACAATTGTATGCGTGGCCTCTCTCCTGTTGCTATCAGCAGTCGAGTGTGTTCAGAATCCCATTGTTAAGAAGGAAAAGCGCGAGGACGATGGGGACACAATCACAAGTAGCAGAGTCAACTGTTCAATATGGACCATCCTCATATCACGTCCTTATTTCACCAATGTGAGGAGGATGTTATCGACAATGTCGACATTCGTCTATAAAAAAGTACCCCAAGATTGAATCGCGTTAGCGTGTCATATATTATTGAATTGATGTTTAATAATCGAAGTGGTAGTTACCCAAGAACAACAATGCTCTCAACAAACTTAGAGCAATTTTGGTGCATCTAAATCATTAACAATTAAAAAAAAATGAATACACAATAGAAAAAAAAAGATATCTAAATAAAATACCTCGTGATGAGTTGTCCCAACACCATCCATGTATTAGATTCACTGTTGAGGAACTCGTTTGCTTTTGTTTCCACATGGCTGTAATCAACACCAATGATCTGAGCAAGGTCAACCAAGTTGATACGTCCTTAAAACACAAGCATTACAGATTAACACTGATAGTCTCACAACACACCATGAAACAGACAAGTGTTTGTATATTTCAGCTCTGACACAAACAATTAACTTTCAGACTCAAAATTTTAAAATATAGTTGTTTTTAACAGAGTTGGCAAGGTTTAAGTATATTAATCCATGGTTTAAACCGACCTGTCCAAAACTGTCTTAAACTGCTCAAAACCATTTTATTCAAACTATGCCAAAATTTTAGAAAAAAATATTGTGAAAATAGAAGGTTCATTTTTGAACAAGAAACAGAATGAAGACAAGTTTTTGTTCTATTAAAAAATATCATTATTGTTAATATTGCATTATTTATCCTTATGCTAAAAAACAAATTTATCAGTATTAAAAGCATATTTATTCATAATTAAAGGATAAGGTGTTCACTTTCGTTGTTCATTGAATTGTGGAGCTTCAAAAGTTATAAATCTTTTCCTATTATATTATACTATTTTCCTCTAATTAGTTAAATCAAATTGTATAAAAGTATCAAATATTTATTATTATATGTAATTATTATGTATACAATGGTTACATATATAGAATTTTTATCTTTTACCAATGTTCAAGGTTTTGGACACTTTAAGGCAGTTTTAGTCAGTTTAGGACAGTAAACCCGTGTGACCTGTCCAAAACCAGTTTAGGACGTCCAAAACACCAACCCTGTTAAACATAACACATAGTGGACATATTAAAAATAAAAAAAACTTTTACCCTCATACAAATAAAAGCTGAACCATGTCATAATTCTGTTGACACAATTTTTACTTCATAAATGTCTACAATGTTATGAATCATCCGTTTCAAACTGTCTTATATAGTATGAATTTAAGTAATGTAGAGAAATGCACTTAACTCTAAGATCATTAAGCTCATCAATATCTCCAAAAGTACAGGTACTAATGTTGTTTGATGTATCAGTTAAAGAAATTATTTAAAATACCCAAGGCTGGTCAACAAATATGCACTTCTAATTTCACAGAGGTAAGCATATACTATAGATCAAACGCCCCTGTTTAAAACCAGCCACTTCCAAAAACAGTTCAATTACCCAAAAAAAGTTGACATTTTTTTTTTCCTAAGTAATTTTAAAGGGTCCACACAAACATCAAAATTTCAGATTTTCTTTAAAAACTAATAAATTCAGCATTTTTTAACACTCATTTATATATTTCACTAAAAATTATTATATAATGTTCTATCAATAATTATCAGCATCAATGAGTTATATTGTTTTCGAGTTTCTCCAACAGTATTTACATTCACAGAGTTCTAACTAGGAATAAAAAATAGGGCACTTTCAGTTTCGAAAGAGCACTTACTTAACACTGTAAAAATTTATATAAATGTGTAATATTATGTAATGACTGAATTTGATCCTCAACAGTTTTAAAATTACCCACCTCTACGATATTATATGTATATTTCAAAAAGTAATTTTCATTCATTATCAAAATAAAAGAAAATTTGTAGTTTATAATTAAATTAAATAAAGGCATGTCATCCCAGTATATCACATTCCAAAACAAATTAACACCCCATCTTTACAAATGACTTTTTTATAGCAACAATTACACCGGTATACAAGATATAGATCAGTATTCCTTTATAGATCAGTATTTCCTAAATTACTTGGTACAATGAAATAATATTTCATAGTTGTTCACAAAGTTTCATAAAAATCCGCTGACCATAGGTTAACTGCACTTTGGTTGGATTGTTTGACTCAAAATGGACTAGAAGAGATGATACAGCTGCCTTCTTGGAGTAGCAAAGTTCCACCGGAGGAATAGGAAGTTTTAAAACCAGTTTAACCAATATTCCGGTTAAAATGTAAAGTAGATATAAAAACCAAACTTAAAATAAATAAAGCAAAGATATTCCAACTTAAATTTCATATGTCTCCAATTGTNTAATACACTAGAACTTGACTCAAAACTTTTACTAGATATTTCAGAATGGAGTAATTCTGAATCTTAAGTCACATCATTTATAAAGCTGCAAACTTTAACTAACTAAACTAACCTGTCTATGCATTTGTAAATTTAAATTGCAATATTGTATACAATACAGAATATTCTTACAACTTCAATTTTCTTTTCAGGGAGGCTGTTAAAAAAAGGCGAAACCATAGGTTAATAAAAAAAATATTAAATATAATTATATCTTATTTTTAATTAGAGCACTGAATGTTAAGATTTATTAAGAGGACGCCATACCATGAAAGAAAATTTAGGCGCAAATTCTCTATCTCATTCATTACTAATTTAAAAGAAAGAAAAAATAAGTTCAAGCAAATCTAGAGTAAGTCCATGAAGTTTCAATTGTTGAAAAAAATACTTCAAAATATTAAAATGCAAACAAATTATTAGAAGAGAACTTCTGTGTTGTGTAATCCTAAGTTATCATCTCATAATTTATTTTCATTTGTAAATTTTCGTTCCAGTATTTGAGACTTCGTGGTTTTTTTTAAGTTTGTCTGAACTCACTTTTTTTACACTTTAAATTAATAATGAAGGAAAAAAAGAATTTGGAACAAAAATTTTCTTTTGTGTTATGGTGTCTTCTTAATACTAGTTCAAAATAACTTTTTGATGTGACCGATAGATTCATATATCAGAAGATTTCCATTGGTACCTACACCAAAATAATTGATATGAATTGCCAAAATAAGGACTAACTTGAAAAGTATAGCCAATTCCGGGCAGCATTTCCTTTTTCAACTCTTTGGGAGATATTTCTGCATTGTGATCTGTTATACAGCAACAACAATTGCTAAATAGACTTTAAACTTGCAAATGTATTTTTTTTTTTAAAAAATGTAGAGGTTAGCCTGAGGGTGGTTATAAGTTACTTCCCTTCTGTGATTCTTTTCTTCAGTTTCTCATGGCTACTGCCCAGAAGTCACCAAGACTTGGTGATTATTTTGTAATACTGAATTTTCGAAAAAAATTCCCACTGAATTTTCGAAAAAAATTCAAGGACTTTTCAATGACTTTAAAGGACCTAAAATTAAATTTTTTAAGGACCTATTCGGTATTACAACTATATGCTAAATTACATGTCAACTAGATTTTACAATTACGTAGAAGCAGAAATTGTATATTAAAAATATACAAGCACAATATTTATTTGACAACAAAATTTTTTTATTAAATTTATCATCTAATAATACAAATGGTTGATAGTAACATTGCTGTTTTCAAATCACTTTGAAAACCTCCAATTGACATAGGATGCTAGCCAACATTTAAAAGCTAGCATCAATTAAACTTTTCTTGAAAACTTTAATGAAGTGAATTAGAATTAATGAAATTGAGTGAATGAATAATGCATATCACAATAAACAAGAATAGTAAATATTGATAAAGTTTGAGTAATTGCACAGTTAATAAAATATAAATAGTCTTTTTTCAATATATTAGATCAAATTTTAGGTTACAGGAAATGTATATAATTAGATAAAGTATCAAAATATATCCATTTAACATACCTGTTTCAATTTTAATAACAAATTAGCTATTTTCTTACTTCAGAAAATGAGTAATGTATTTTGAACATAAAATCTATTGTAGAACAATATTTTACAGAAAACTAACTAAGACTTACCAAGCTTTATTTTCTTTAAAATATATCCATAAAATGTGAAGAGTGATTTTTAAAATTTTGTGAATAAACGTAATTTTCACTCAGCATAATTTTTAAATCTAGATGTACTATATGTAAATCAAAATTATAAGAAAGGTGTAGTAAGTCTCAAAGATTACGTAAATCACGTATCAGAATGTGTGATTTGTAACTTGAAATTGAATTGCGGTTTATGTTTCTTAAATCGAAACAATATGAATAGCAAATTATACAAAACGCACGAACTAACAAGATGTAAATCACAGTGTGATACACAAATCACTTCAATATGAATTCTGTTGCATAATTAGCTAATAGTTTTAATGTGAATTGTGATCATTATGATGCAAACTGCAATTTGTGAATCAAAAGGTGCTTAATATAGAACAGCTATGTGTGATTCTTAAATCATTTTGATGAGAATTGCAAGCGGTAATTCTTAAATCTCTCTTTTGTGAATCGCAACGCGTGATTTGTAAACTACTGGAATGAAAATTATGAGGCATGATTCTGAAATTATGTAAATCATGATGTGTGAATCCTGATGAGTAATTTGCAAATCCCTTTAAAGCAATATTCAATAAGTGCTTCATTAATCACTTTCACTTAAATAGCAATTAGTAGAACATTTTATGTGAATTCCAATGTTTATTCATAATCAATGAAACCTGCAGAACTACATTTTATTTATTAGCAGTAAAAACTAAACATAAAAGTTTGATTATAAATGATAAAAAAATTTATTATCCTTCGTACGAAAATTAAAAGAACAAACAGGATAACAATATTAACCTGTGGTAATAACGAAGTTAACACATTGAACATATTTCTAAATCGATATACATCATTCGAAAACTATGACTACAAAACCTAAAATTTGCTAGAAATTTCAGCTTTCAAAATATCTGAAAGATGAACAATAATCTGGTGTGAAAAATCCAGGAGAGAAAAGTTTTGCATCTTCTTTAACCCCTTCTCACTTCAAGCATTAAAAATTGCATCTATCAGAATTTCTATAATTTTCCTTTGAATTTATTTATTATTTTTTTACAGCTTTTTTGTAAGAAAGATTAGTATTATTTTAATTCCTAAAAAATCAAGCACTTTTCAAGTACCCTATGGCAGAATTCAAGGCCCTGGTTGTTTCCAACAAAATTCAAAGACTTTCAAGGTTTTTCAAGTACCGTGGGAACCCTGTAATAGATAGCAACAAGGAAATATCCCACCACTTTCACCAAACCATATTATCATGCTTTACCAGCAGATCAATTGCCATTTTACAATTCTTATGCAAAGTATATAACAATTTTCATATTTCTTACTTAGTTTAAAAATGCCTGGCATTGTATACAATGCCTAGATATGTCCTGCTTTGAAGTTAAATAATTTTTTTTCTGTACTTGATCCTGAGAAGAGAAATGGTTTATTGTGTCACAACAGAGAGAAGGAAATAATACAATAAATGAGCTATACCTCCATGAACAATGAGTTCATCTTTGATTTCTTTTAGCAATCGAGAAGGAGTCAAATATTCTTTACCATCGGTTGTAAATATAACTTCTATCAACTTCAGTTCAATTAACTTTTTCACAATTTCAATACAGTTTCGTTCTGAGAGTCTGTAAAAGAAATTAAGGATTAATCTTGGTAGTCAGTTAAAAGTTATTTCAACTAAGATGAAATAACTTTCTAACTCAAGAAGAACTAAGTCGATAAAAAAAGTTATTTCAACTTAATTCTAATTTACATCACAGAATTTATTAGACAAAATGGCAATATTTGGGAGGGTTGTTAAGTTCGCAATCTATAAATGAGATTTGGAGCTTTAAAAAATAAAACTTGGCATAGGTTGTTATATAAGTAGTGCATAGGTGCTCATATAGAAATATTGTGTTTGTGATTTTCACTTTCTGCATTTTATTTCGTTATATTAAATTTGTTGTTACTAAAAGAGTAATTTCGATGACCCGTTTTAAGCATAAACACTAAATAAAATTCTTACTTTATAGTTGAAGATTCTGCGAGATTCAGTGGGTTTTGCTATTTAGCCATTTGCTTTTTTAAATTTAAGACCAGATTTCATGATTGAGCTTGAGATTTGTAAATTTGTGAGTGTGTTAAGTTTGTAGTTCATGGGCATTTTTGTGAATTCACTTATGATTTATATGTCTTTTTTTTCATGATATGCTTATGTATTTGACCTTTTCAGGCTATAATTTTCTATGCTTTTGCCTATGCCATTTTATGGTGAGGTATTTTATGTTAAAAATATGTAACTTCCACCATTTTTCATTTTATTTATTCTTTGAAATAAAAGAATTGAAAAGCAAAAGTTTAATTTTTTTTGCACCCAGCTAACTGATAAGCACCCTTAGTGACAATTGTAAAAACATCCCTTTAGCATTGGCAACATTGCCAAAAGGATGTTTTGTGTCATTTCAACATTGACAACATTTTTCAAAGTCGTGGATAGCATCTAATGCATTATAAGACTTAATCTAGATTAAAAACCCATTTTTAAGAGAATAGTTTAAGGGTGTAATGATCTGAGGCAAATTAACCGCTAAATCTATGCAACTTCCAGGCAGCGGCCAAAGAGAAATTTTAAAAAAATATTGAAGCAGGCAAACTTCGAAATTTTTTTAAAAAAAGGATTTACGAGTATTGATTTGCACAGTTTTGGAACAGTTGTGGTTGACATATAGATTCAGGATACATAAAAATCCCCTTTAACCCACTGGCGGTTCTGCACGTAATAAGTTGTATTTTAACCTGCAGTCTTCTCCACATAGCAAAACCGGTTTTTCCATGTTAATAGATAGGGGGATTGTGTACGGGGGAGAAACATTTTCCCAATTTTGCTAAACCGCAAGTGGGTTAAACTCAACAAAGCAGAGAACAGAGATATTTCAGAGCTGCAGTAATTTTAATCAACAGGGTACGAATTGAATTTTAAACTTTCAATCAAAACAAAATAATAACATGTAGAGGATATGAGACTACCTCTTGAGTGTGTCTGGTTGATTGACTTATTTTAGTTCCTCGACAGACAAAAAGTCTGCTGCAGATCGCAATGGAAATCTTCACTTACATAACATTAATGTACTTCAAGGGTTCTGAAAATTACCAGCTAGCATATGCATTAATAACAAAACAACACAAGACACAAAAATACAGAGGTAAACAATTATGAAACCTCTGGGAGATATTTTTTGTTGAGATTGGTTTAAATTTATTTTAAGCTGCATACCAGCCTGTTATGGAAACTAGATATCATATAAGTCTTTTTTTTGTTTTGTTTGTTAAATAAATCTTTTCTTTTTATAAATATTGTCTCATCAGTACAGCTTAAATATATTTCAATGGAAGCAATGAGATTCATTTTAGAAATGTTTTATTAAGCTTTCAGGTACAGGGTTGCCACAGAAAAAAATAAACAAAAAGTAGCTTTTAGTAGCCTAAAGCATGAAAATCGTACACAAAAACTAGGAAAATTCTTGCCTAAATAAGAACAAAAATTCGTCAAAATTATGACTAAAATTTTTGTTAATGACTTAATTGTCATATACCATGATCCATTCAAGTTGGTGGCAAATATGATAATTTTTATATAANTGTGAAAAATTAAAAATTATATTAAAAAATCAACACAAAAATATGGATTTATCGTTTCTTAAGGGATACAAAAATGAAATTTTAAGAAAAAGTATTTTGTGAAGCTACCGTTTTTCCTAAAATTGAATTTGTGAAACTACCGTTTTTCCTAAAGTTGAATTTGTGAAGGTACCGCTAAACGGTAGTAAATTTGACCTGGACAGACCCCTGTATACATATATATGAAAAGTGATTTTCTCAAATTCGAAATTCACGCATCGTAATATCATCTGAAAGTTCTTTTATTTTAATTCATGCGGAATATTAGAGTAATAATCATTGAAAAGGCAATTGAGAAATGAAATAGACTTACAATGGAATAGGTGCAGATTGATCGAATTAAAAAGCGAAAACTCAAATTTGAAATTCAAAATTTTCAACATTTAAAAAAAAAAAGAAAAAAAGTTCAGTGTGTGCAGAAACTATTTTGTGGGTGCAGATTTTCTACTCAATTTATGCAGCTTTTTTTTTTTTTTTTAAATCGCTTGGAGTACAAAAAAGTCTCCCAATATTCTCTTCTTCCTGAAAATAGTTGCTTTTTTAGCCTTTTCAGGCAATAAAAAGTTGCTATAGTCACCTCACGCCAAATATAGTTGCATTTTAGTCACCTGGGGCAACCCTGGGTAAGAGTTGGCAATATTATTATAGCTTTCATTGCTCGAGCACACAAGTTCGATTTAGGAGAGTTAACAACAAAGTTAAAAGAGTTTGCTACAAAAAATTTAGTTACTGTTGATTTGAAAAATTTTATTAGGAAATCTAAGAATTATGATAAAGTGAGGATAAAGGCAAGATGTATCAATTAAGGAAAAACGAGTTAAAGAGTTACGACCACAAGAGGAAATCAACCAAGACAAGAAGAATTTGAAAAGTGAAAAAGACAAGACCACTTGGCATTTGAAGAACAAAAAAAAAAACAAAAAAAGAGAGAAAAAAAAGAGAAAGCACAGCGGCTTAAGGAAAAAAAATTTGAAATAGAAAGTATAAAATTTGAAGAAGAAAATGTGAACCGGAAAGAACCAACTTGAAGTAGAAAGAAATTGTCAAATTGAAGAATATTAATAGAAGCAAAAATGAAATAATATGAATAAATTTGCAGGACATACGTATAGAAATAACAATGATGATTTTACAGTAATTATTATTCTATTGAAGATTAAAGTTAAAAATTGGGCATCCTGTTTACATTTTATAATCAATGCAGAAGATTTATGCAAATTGAAGTTTAAGACGAATTAGCATTATTTACCTAAGGGAAGAAGAAATGAAGTGTTCGAATTATTTATTACAGTATAAGGACATACAGAGAAAATCCTCTTAATTTTTACTTAAATAACATTTTTTTTTTAATTTTCTTTATTATTTTAGCTGTTTTAAAGATTGTCTAGTTAATTGTAAACAGTTCTTTTGCCCAATTTCAATCTTATTTTTATTTCCTTAAGTTAAAATTCATTCTTAGAAAAACTCTGCCAATTTATTGTTCAAATTTTTAGTAGAGAAGTTTGAAATGTAAACATTAAAAAATTTTGTGCTACTTATTGTTTTGTTAAGTTTCATTTAAATGTATTTTTATACAGAAAATTTTAATAACAAAGAATTTTAAAATATTAATGTGTATTTCAGACATTCGTTGCAATATTTTTTACAGGAAATTTCTTTTAAATGCATAAAAGTGCTGCTAACTTTTTGTTCTTTGGGTGCAACATAATGCTTACGTAGTATAGATTGAGATGCCTAAAAAAGATTTATTCTTTTCTTTAGAATTTGAAATAAATAAAAAATTTCCCCATGTACGACTTAAAGAAAATTTTTCAAGATTAAAAAAATTACCAGCTAGCATAAGCATTAATAGAAAAACAGTACAATGAGATAAACTAGATAAAAATAAATTACTAAAAAAGAGGCAGACAATTTTGGAACATTTGAAAGTTAGATTTTTTGTTGTTGTTAAGATTGCTTTATTTATATTTTAAGATGTGTACTTATCTGCTACGAGAATTCAAATTATACAAGTCGATTTATGTTCTAAATAAGTCATTTTTTATACATATTCAGTAATTAGGTAAAGGGCATACACATATTTTAGGTTATTAAATATAAATAATACTTTTGAATAGTAGAACTTAGCTGTGCACGCTGAAAATCAGCTGCTAATCGCTTAACTTCATCCCAATCAGCAGACATGTTTTGTTTTCGTAAACGTCAGCAAGAGATAAATTGTTTCTTACTGCAGTTTTCAGATTTTTTTTTACGGTTGAAATATGAAGTTGAAGTATTTGATTGGATTTTAAGGTACCGTTCCCACTGCATTCAATCTATTTGCCTGCTCTACTTCCGTTTAGAAAGCTTACAGCTGCTTATTACAGCCTATTTTACGAAACGATATTTTCAAATACTAGATAATTTTGTTTTTAGTAAAAGAAGATAAATTATATAATTTCTGAGTTCATATTTGCTGTATTTCATAAGATAGGGATATTGAGTACTTTTGAGGAGTTTTAAGTGAAAATTTGTTTCAGTTATAGTATTATTAAAAAAAGTGAACAGGTTTCTCTAATTGGAAAGAACTCGCTTTTTTGGCAGGCCCGATTTGGCCTCTTTTTACTTTTGTTCTAGACAAATATTTAGAAACATTTTCATGCCTACACTAGTTTTCTGAGTCTTAGTGAAAAATCGAATTCAAACAAGTAGACATCGACTGTGAAATTCTCCCTACTTACAAGAATAAGTGCTTTTATCTGATATACATTTGTTTTCCTTCATTACCCTTGAGAATTGAGACTCAGAGTGTGTTCTTTGACGCTCAATTTTTATTAAACTGCTGATCCCCCCTTTTGCTGCCGCTCACCGACCCTGATGATTGCCTCGCAATAATTATTCCTTAAAAGAAAAATGTTTATATTCTAAAGTTAAAATTATTCATTTACATATACTTACTAAAAGTTCTTCCGTTTGCTTACGCTTCACTGTGGACCAGAAAACTATGATCTTTGGCCAAAAGTAAAAAATTAATTCTTCGACTAAAATATGTGTAGACAGTTTTAATATAGCCCAAAATAAGCATTCATAATGATTCCAAACATTATAATTTACTTTTTGGACCGACGAGAGTACAATTTAATGAAAAATAGGTTAAAAAAACTGTTTTAATTGTAACTTTTAAATTTTTATTTCAGAAATATATATATAGGAATTTCACCTTACTGTTACATTTTTATCAGAGTAATTAATCTGAAATTATAGTACAATTTTTCCGTTTGTTGGATTAGTTAATACTCTTGGCAAACTTATAGTTTATATCTCATCATTTGACATTTTACAATGTTTGAGTGACTTTCGAAAATTAGTTCCAAAAAATTCCACGAGGTAATTAGCTGAACTTTTTTTTTTTTTGCTGTCTTTGATGTTTCTTTCGAAAAAAACCTGCCCCATTTTGTCCGTATTGCAAAGATTCACTAAATATACCGAAAAGCAAAAATTATGTTTGCTTTTCATGTTTTCGCGTTATTTCATAATTCGCGTTATTTTCTAATATTATTTCAGAAATATAATTAGCTTTTCATTTTAATATAAAATTACGAAAAATATTATATTTTCATTGATATATTTAATTATTTAAAAGTGCTATATTTTTACTCGTCATATTTCAGCCGCCTTTTTGTTTTTGGGGGCATTTTTAATGTATTTCAAAATTTAAACAATGAATTCAATTTACCTGCACATAAAAACCTCTAAATACAAATTTTGAAACAAATTTTATCGAAATACTTATTTTGGCCACGAAACCTTGGATGCTGGCCCACTGTGCGCTTGTGCCTCCACTTCCATGTCCAAATATTATGTATTAGTATCTATAAATATTTAGATCTATTGGTGAACAGAAGTACTTTCTCCAAGTAATCATTTTTTAAACTAACATTTATATTGTTCAAACATTATATTGCAAATTTTAATTCACAACCGTAATTTAATATTTTCGCTTACCAAACTGGCGGATATGTTAAATACCAATTTTGCTTGCATCACATTGTGTATGAAGCTGATCGTTAGGTTCTAAATCATTTAAAAAAATCTCTAACGGTGATTTATAACAATATATTAATGTTTGCACAAAAATAATTTTAAAACTCTTAAGATTAAGACACTTTTTCAATAAACTTTATTTTAAAATGTAGTCCAGAATTGCGCTGAAATAATAAAAGAAATCAATTCTCTTAGTTTTAAATTCTTGAATTAAAAGTGTAATAATAGCAGTAGAGAAAAATACATCTTAAATTAGGTATACAAACATATTTATAGAAAAACAATACCTTTTGACTTTTTATGCTGATAACAATATGGAAATGAGTGAGGAAAAACTGCATCCTACCACGTGATTTTTCCTGCCAATAAAAGTGCACCGACAACAGTGGAAAACTGTGTCAAAAAATTATGTTATATAGATATATTTCATACCTTTTAATTGTATTAAGTTCAAAACGAATGGAAATATATTAAGCATTTTAATTTTTTATTATAAAATACAGAATGACACAGCACTTTTTGCTACTGTAAAAGTAAAATGTTTAACCCGCGGCTCACTTTCATTTACAAACTTGCTTTTTTTTGCAGTTAATTAGATCGAAGAAACAGTTATTCATCATTGAAATTTATGTAATAAATAAAATCAAATTTTTGAGGTATGAAATTTTTTTTAATTTGGATTTTTTGCTTTAGTATCAAGTACCGATAAAATCTAACAGATTTTTTAGTAACTATTAATTTTTTTAGAATCAAAAATACCAAAAAATATTTTTACTTGTAATTAGAGAGCTTGAAAAATATATAAGAGGGATACCGGTGTTCCGTCTACGTCAAAGGTTAAAGAATTTTTCTCACTGTGTATTAGTTGGTTAACGAAATAAACTAAATTCCGTTTCTTTATCTAATTTTATTCATTGAAAGCTCTTTTGAAACTAGTTACCAAATTTAAAAAGTTTTTATTTAAATGAGATTAATAGTTTCTTAAATTTTAAAGCAATTTAAAAACTTTCAAACTTAAACTTCAAAAAGTTAAGTTTTATGAATAGGTTAAATAGAACAAAATTTAAGGAATAAAATCAACTGTTCAAATGGTTTACTTAGTTTCTTCAGAATTCTTATTTTCCAAATGCTGAAGGGCTGGAAAGAGACCTTGTCAAAACCTTTATTAAATTTCAGTTTTAATTTTCCATTATTACGCGAACGTAATATTTTAGTTATATAAATTCTCCATTATGATAAGTAATCTACTGACTAAAGTGTACACATTTCCAATAAAATTAATAAAGTGTTTTTAATTCTTTGAAGGAGAATTTTTATTAAACATGTCGTACTATAACTTACACTTATTTGAAGTTGATTAGATCTAAGAAATAGTAATTTATCACTGAAGTTTCCTTAATTAACAAAATCAAACTTTTGACTACAAATTAAAAAAAATTAAAACTGCTCTTTGGATTATATATTTCAATATAGATTTCAGATTATTTAGTTAAGATTAGACTTATTTTATGATTAAATATACCGGTATATATTTTTACTCTCAATTAAAGTGTCAAAAATATATAAAAGGGAAACTGGCTCATCTGCGTTAAAGGTTAAGGAATTTTTCTCATTGCGTATTAGTATAAACTAAATTCTGTTATTTTACGTAATTCTTTTTATTAATTGAAAGATCTTTAAAGTTTTTGCATTCAAAGATTAGACTAATAAAGGTTACTTACAATTTAATTTAAAAACTTGCAAAAAAATTTTTGAGTAAAATTTTGTGACTAGGTTCAATAGAGCAAAATTTAAAGAATTAAATTAACTGCTCAAATGGTTCCCCTAATTTGATCAGAATTTTCCAAATGCCAAGGTGGAGGCCAGAAATCTTTTTAAAACAATTATTAAATATCAATCATAATTTTCCGATATTACAGGTTGTTCAATATCTCAGAAATATAGCGCCTACTTGGCATATTTGTCTTGGCATCCTCGCCACCGTTTCTTGTAACCAGTGTTTCCAGATAGGGCTACAAGTAGCGGATTGGGCTACTTTTAAAAGTCCCCGCTGCTGAAAATCGAATTTGGGCTACCCGCTATTTTTTGGGATACTCATTATTTTTCAAACGCTACGAATCGTAAAAATGCGCTACTTTTTTTTCTTACAGAAA
Source organism: Parasteatoda tepidariorum (assembly GCF_043381705.1). Lineage (NCBI taxonomy): Eukaryota > Metazoa > Arthropoda > Arachnida > Araneae > Theridiidae > Parasteatoda > Parasteatoda tepidariorum. Next base: position 97,738,861 of record NC_092205.1, read on the forward strand.
TATTTTTTTTTTTTTAATTTTTTCCCGTTCCCATTATAAAATGATTCCGAAAAGTGTGCAGTTTCTTTACCTTTTTTAAAAATAAAATTTTTTATTGTTGAAAACGCATATGCTTCAGTTGTGGATTCATGATTTGTTTTGCTGCTGGGAGTCTATTATCTTTCCATATCTATGTTTCGAATCGCAAGCTCGTGAAAGCGAAAGGATATATGGGTGATTCTTTGGAAACATGACAATTCGGAGAAACAAAATTTCTTCAAATTTAAAGTCTTCAAAATAATTTTTTTTTTGTATGTTTATTTAGTTACATTTATTAATATCTTACAGACGGCTGTGGTTTATTGACATTTTCTGAAGAAAAAAATAAATAGAAACTCACCAAATTTTGAATGCCAGGAAAATGACTAAAAGGTCAGTAAAATGACATTTGCTTAGAAGTTAAGAAAACAGTCATTTTAAGCTAATAGTAAGTAACACAACTTAAAAAACTAAAAAAAAAAAATTTAAGAAGTTAATTTTAACTTTTTTATGTAAATAAAATCCAAAAATAATTATTGGGAAAAATTTTAATAAATGCTTTAAATACAATGAAAGTTAGAGAGCACACCCAATGAGTTAGTTTTTAATTTTTCAACACTTTAATTTGCAAAGAAACAGTTAAAACAAAGAAAACAAAAAAAAATTTGTAAAATTTCATTAATCTTGAAGCTTTCAGANCATAAAAGTGGTGCTAACTTTTTGTTCTTTGGGTGAAACATAATGCTTACGTAGTATAGATTGAGATGTCTAAAAAGATTTATTCTTTTCTTAAGAATTTGAAATAAATAAAAAATTTCCTCTCGTACGACTTAAAGAAAATTCTTCAAGATTCAAAAAATTACCAGCTAGCATAAGCATTAATGGAAAAACAGTACAGTGAGATAAACTAGATAAAAATAAATTACTAAAAAAGAGGCAGACAATTTTGAAACACTTGAAAGTTAGATTTTTTGTTGTTGTTGAGATTGCTTTATTTATATTTTAAGCTGTGTACTTATCTGCTACGAGAATTCAAATTATACAAGTCATCTTATGTTCTAAATAAGTTATTCTTTATACATATTCAGTAATTAGGTAAAGGGCACACACATACTTTAGGTTATTAAATATAAATAATACTTTTGAATAGTAGAACTTAGCTGTGCACGCTGAAAATCAGCTGCTAATCGCTTAACTTCATCCCAATCAGCAGACATATTTTGTTTTCGTAAACGTCAGCAAGAGATAAATTGTTTCTTAACTGCAGTTTTCAGATATTTTTTTACGATTGAAATATGAAGTTGAAGTATTTGATTGGATTTTAAGGTACCGTTCCCACTGCATTCAATCTATTTGCCTGCTCTACTTCCGTTTAGAAAGCTTACAGCTGCTTATTACAGCCTATTTTACGAAACGATATTTTCAAATACTAGATAATTTTGTTTTTAGTAAAAGAAGATAAATTATATAATTTCTGAGTTCATATTTGCTGTATTTCATAAGATAGGGATATTGAGTACTTTTGAGGAGTTTTAAGTGAAAATTTGTTTCAGTTATAGTATTGTTAAAAAAAGTGAACAGGTTGCTCTATTTGGAAGGAACTCGCTTTTTCGGCAGTCCCGATTTGGCCTCTTTTTACTTGTTTATTACTGTTTTCTTTTAAATCAGGGGTGGCGAGCCTTTATACATCAACGTGGCATTTTTTCTAAAAAATTGTTTAATGAGGTCATAAACGTGCAGCCAAATAATTTTGACTTCGTGATTATTGTGAAAATAATAATACTAAAAATACTATCAACTCAAAACTCTTTATTTATATTGAAGAAGAAAAGAAACATTTTGCAATGTCTCAGTTTTATACGCGTAATTCAACGTAAAGTAACAACAGTGTGACTTCTGTTGTTGCAGATTAATAATTATAAATAACTTATATTAGGTTGTAAGATGTTAGTTTAAGCAGGACTGTTAATTTTTGTTTTGCTAGTTATTTGTTGTTAGCTTGTTTTTTATGGTTATTAATTGTTCTTGTAGCATTAATTTTCAATTTTTTTTATTAATAATGGTTTATTATTTTGTTTGTTTCTTGAGAATTTTAATTTAATTGGGTATAATATAAAAAAATCACAACAACTTCCACTTCGTGGTTGTTGTTTAATAGTGGTTGTTGTTTAATATTTTACGTGCGCTAATTTAATTTAATTTGAAAACATTGATTTTTTTTAAAATATGGATTCTATGGAATGATGTCCGTTAAGTTTAATTGGTTTGATGTCTCACGTTGTCAGAAGCGAAAAAAGAACTTTTTATTTGATTAATAAACTGTAAATATGTTTACTAAAAACATTAAGTTGCTTAGATGAAACAACAAAATCAATTATTACAAAACGAACTTTTCTATTTAATACAATATAATCTGGTGAGCAGCTATTTAAAAGATCGAACATTCCGTTTGTTTATTTGTGGCTTGATGTCAGGCTAGCAGAAAATGCCGTTCACTGGTTAAATTTAGTGGGAATAACACAACCTGTGACGTAGGTGATAGTATACCCAATTGTTACATATGCTTCATAGTGCAATGACTGTGTAATAACAATTCATAGTGCAATAACAATTGTGATCGGTACCGTGCCCAAAATATTTTGTCACCTGCCATTGGTTCGCCATCCCTGTTTTAAATGTATTAAAGGGGTGCTGACTTTTTGTTCTTTGGTTGCAACATAATATTTACGTAGTATTGATTGAGATGTCTAAAAAGATTTGTTCTATTCTCGAGAATAAAAGGATTTGAAATAAAATAAAAATTTCCCCTCGTACCACTTAAGAAAATTCTTCAAGGTTCAAAAAATTACCAGTTAGCATAAGCATTAATAGAAAAACAGTACAATGAGATAAAAATAAATTATTACCATCAATATTATCTTGGTCCATCAATAGAAAGCGCTTAAAAGTTTTGACTTAGGTACTTCTGTTTTTGAAATTTTTAAGCTTAACAGAAGCTGAAAAACGGATATCGATTCCAGCGTACAAATCTACAGAACTTTGTCTTAAGTATGAAATTTAAGTCGATCCGCAGTTCTGCAGTCTAATTTGCAGTTGAATGTCACTCGCTTTTGTGGATTGTCGGGAGAATCGAAAAGTATAATCTTTTATGGTTCAAACACAAGCGTTTATAAGCGTAAGGTAAAAATAAGCTTTGATAAGTATGATTGAAAATTTGATAACTTTTTTTTTAAAAAAAATAATTAATTCTCACACATGCTTACGCTGGCTTGCGTACTCATTAGGAAGTACGGTTATTCGATATAAAAGCATTGAATGCTGATTTTTGTGTCGTCGAAGATTTTCAGAGATTTCGGGGAACGAATCTGTGTTAATTTCTCTATGAGTAAATTTTGTTTCTTTGCTACCATTCTCTTGCAAAACTTCATCAAGTTGAATGATACTGGAGGAGTGATTTGATTTAATTAATTTATTATCATGCATCAAATGAAAAGCTATACCTTCCTACATATAGATTACCATATCTTCACTTTATTCGATTTGAACCTTGTCAAATCGAAGAACAGATAGCACAAATTCGATAAAGTTACAATCAGGTCTAGAACGGAATTCGAACCCGTTATCTCCGCGCTTCAAGGTATTTGGCAGGACCATGTATCTTGACTAAAACGATTAGAGAAAAAGCATAGACTTAATGGGAAGGTAATTGAGTATCTGATGTGTAATGAGAAGCTGAAAGCCTAATGTCTCAGTCGGCAAAAGAAAAGGTTGCAAGTTCGTGTCTGAAGTCACTGGAGGACCTCAGCTCTTTAATGGAGTAGAACCAACAGCAACTGCATGAAGATAATAACTTCAAGTCGGATAAACAGCAGAAATCAAAATCATCACCTTCTTCGCACCATAAGCATTGAATGAAAGGTAAACCGAAGTAAACCAACAGCAACAGTATATTTTATTTTATATTCGTTGTAGAACACCCGACCCAATTTTGGGTTTACAACTACTAATGTTCAACTCCGTAGTTTTGTAATTTTGAACTAATCAAGAAGTCAAGCAAACTCCTGGATCAGTAAGTACCCTATGGGTATTGATTTGTTATGAGAACATCGAGGACTTTGCGACTCGACAGATTTAACGTGCATCAGTCACCATTTACTACACGGGGAGTCTTCGGTCTGCGGGGATCGAACCCACGAACTCTTGGACATGGGTCTAGTGCCCTACCAACCAGGCTAGCCCGGCAATATATTTTATTTATCATCTTACAATTTTATGCAACACATAATTTCCAAATCTTAACTTGAATATAATGTCCCTGTGGCTTAACATCTGGAAGAGTACACACATGATTAAGCGGGTGGGGAAAGTGGTGCAAAGATCGGGTGATTACTTCCATGTGTCCGATTTAAATTATGGTAATGCAATGCGCGAGAATTCGAATAATCATTGAAGATTAATCGCAGACCGTCACCATTACCACATTCGTGAAGCTCTAGTATGATTTTAACTACCAAACTGCCGTTCTGCTTTCTCGTCATTTTTCACACTCGTCCAGCCGTTTCGAAACTTCTCGATTCACACATGTGCGCTTTTGTAGTGGATCAGTATCCTTGTGCTGTGTAGAAACCCTAAATCTTTGTAACGGTAGTATCTTGTTTAAAGCACTTGAAACTAGTTATTCTTTGTTGATATGTACTCGTTCAGCTTTGACTCTTAACAGAATAAATAGATACAACAATAACTTTTCGAACGCAAGATTTGATATCTTCAGACGCTATACTGATCGTGTTGTTAAAAATCAAACTTTATCTATTTTTTGCTCAAAACACTAAGTAGTAGTAAATCTTCAGGATTTTAATATACACCAGCCTAAAGGTGAAAAAAATCAGCTCTTAGAAAAATGTAGCTAATTTTTGATAAATTTACTTTTTTAACTGTGCCCTCTTTTGAAAATTATAAATTAATAGTTTAAATTTTTTACAAGCTTGAACTGAAAGTAAAAGGTAGTGTCAATTTTATGTAAAATTGCAGTCGAAAATTTAATGTAGTGAAAAACTCAATGCGCAAATCTGCCTTTCATATAAAATTGTTTTAAGCTATATTTTGTAAAATTAAAATCTTAAAATTTTTCAAAAATTAAGTTTCAGGTGCAAATAGAGACTTCTTAATTTTAAAATAAAATCATTTTACAAAAATAAATTTTTTGAAAATTTTTTAAGATACTATTTAAAATGAAAAAATTTAATTTTAATGCATTCAGGTTCAGTTTTTTTGTTCCGATACATATTTTTATAAGGAGAATTTTCAATAGATTATAAATATTTACGACTCTTGTATGTTAAATATCAAAGATATATGATGGCTTATTGTACACTTTAAGAAATCCGTGTTAATATTTCGTTTGATGTGTAAATAAAGCGCAAGTTTAATGTGAAATGTTGCTAAAAACTCCATTGTAAATGTCATTAGAGCTCCATGTAAAATAAGGAAAATATTGTATAAAACTAATTTGTAAATGAGAGTGACATGTAATGCCTAGTTGCAGTTTGAAATATGTGTAATTATAAAATGCTTTAATAAAAATATTTGATCGACAAATTGGTTAGTTTCATTTTTCGTATGCATAAGAATTTTTTTTTTCCGGACTAATAAGTTCAGTTTTAAATGTACCACTTTGCAGATATGATCGATATTTATCTTGAGATTTTATTTGAAATTTGTATTAGGGAAATGCTGTGTGCGTTGAACTCATCTCTAAATACTTTACGGATAATTATCAAAGCAAATGTAGATTTCATCAATACCGAATTTAGTTAAATGTTGAGACACTAGACAAATATTTAGAAACATTTTCATGCCTACACTAGTTTTCTGAGTCTTTGTGAAAAATCGAATTCAAACAAGTAGACATCGACTGTGAAATTCTCCCTAGTAACAAGAATAAGTGCTTTTATCTGATATACATTTGTTTTCCTTCATTACTCTCGAGAATTGAGACCCAGAGTTGAGACCCTTTGACGCTCAATTTATATTAAACTGCTGATCCCCCCCTTTTGCTGCCGCTCACCGACGCCGATGATTGCCTCGCAATAATTATTTCTTAAAAGAAAAATGTCTCTATTCTAAAGTTAAAATTATTCATTTACATATACTTACTAAAAGTAATTCCGTTTGCTTACGCTTCACTGTGGACCAGAAAACTATGATCTTTGGCCAAAAGTAAATTAATTTTTCAACTAAAATATGTGTAGGCAGTTTTAATATGGCCCAAAATAAGTATTCATAATGATTCCAAACATTATAATTTACTTTTTGGACAGACGAGAGTACAATTTAATGAAAAATAGGTTAAAAAAACTGTTTTAACTCTAACTTTTAAATTTTTATTTCAGAAATATATATAGGAATTTCACCTTACTGTTACATTTTTATCAGAGTAATTAATCTGAAATTATAGTACAATTTTTCCATTAGTGGATTAGTTAATACATTTGGAGTAAGTGGTCTCGCGACTATTTGAACAATTTACAACAAAGAACAAAATGGAAAGTAGAGAAAACCAACATAAATTTAAATGCGATGGTTTTAATAAAGGAGGATAATCTTCCTGTAAATCAGTGGGTCTTGGGACGAATTTTAAAACTATTTCCTGGAACGGATGGAAAGGTCAGAGTAGCGGAGATAAAAACAAGCAAGGGAATCGTTAAACGTAGTATTAGTAAATTGTGTATTTTGCCATTGGACAATTAAAAAAGATGTATGTTAATTTACTCGTTATGTGTACCTATAGCATTTATTCAATCTTTGGAAATTTTATATTGGAATATGTTTATATACCATTGTTATGGTAATTTGTATGTTTATTGAATATAATTCAACGGCGGGTGGATGTTCAATATCTCAGAAATATAGCACCAACTTGGCATCTTTGTCTTGGCATCCTAGCCACCGTTTCTTGTAACCCCAAAACAATTGAAAATTAGTTGTTCATCTTATAGCAATAGCGTGCTCGTAGCACCAATCATAATAAAATCTTAGTTTCTTATATCTATTTTAATCATTTGTTATCAGCGAACCAGCATAGAATTCAAATCAATTGGTATCGAGCACAGGTAATTTATAAAATCAAATTTTTGAAATACGACTGAAAATTTTGTATTTGGATTTTATATTTTAGTATAAAGTACCGATTCTTTAGTAACTATTGAATTGTTTTTTGAATTCAAAATATATTTTTCGTTATAATTAGAGAGCTTGAAAATATATATAAGGAATACCAGTGTCCGATCTGCGTCGGTTAAAGTTTTTTTTCTCTTTGTGTACTAGTATGTTAACAAACTAAATTCCGCTGTTTTATGTAATTATTTTTATTTATTGAGAGCTCTTTATCTACCTGGTTACCAAATTTAAAAAATTTCTGTATTGAAAAATAAGACTAATAAAGTTTCTTAAATTTTAGAGCATTTTTAAAACTTTCAAAATGAAAAACATCAACAACAAAAAATTTTTAGTAACATTTTGAGAGTAGGTTCAATAGAACAAAATTTACTGAATAAAATTAACTGTTCAAATGGTTTACCTAGTTTCTTCAGAATTCTAGTTTTCCAAATGCTGACAAGGTGATTGCATTGACAAGGCTGGGGAAAGACCTTGTCAAAACCATTATTAAATCTTTATCTTAACTTTCCATTATTACACGAACGTAATATTCTAGCTATATAAATTCTCCATTATGCTAAGCAATCTCGACCAAGATAACTTTCTACTGACAAAAGTGTACACATTAACAATGAAGTTTTCTAAACTGTTTTACATCCTCGAAATACAACTCCATTAAAACAGCAAATAGTTCCCATTGCGCTTAAGACTTTATAGCTTTCAAAGCTTTTAATTGTTCTACAAACGCAGATCCTTATCAAAGTATTAATTCCTTAATTGAAATTCTTATTTCCTGGCATTTCTGAGGCCAATGGAAAACACACCTCAGTGACCGGCATTAAAAAAAAGAACGATTTGTTTGCTGGAATTTTTAATCTAAAAACATTTTCAAAAGGGAACAAAAATTAATGTTTTTGGCTGTATTAAAAAAAAAAATCCGGCACGTAATTTAAATATTTATTTTCAGAGCGACACATAAACGAATGATAAACGATCTTTGAAAACCGTGGTATAAATGAAAAGGACGCATAAAAAAAAGTGGCGCATAAGCGAGAGGTCACTGTATCAAAGTTTTATCCCACCTATAACAGCATTCTTTTAAAAAAAAGTACGTTTTCTTCATTGCTTTTGCACCATGGCCGTCGTTAGAGAGTCCCACTCTATATTTAGACATCTCTAAAAATCAGGGATGGATTACACATTAGGCCAGACTAGGCCTTGGCCTGGGGTCCCCAACTGTTAGGGGCTCCCTTAAAAAAAATTTTTTGAAAATAAATTTACAAAAATTAAGAAAAACAATGATTTTTTTTAGAAAAAATCAATTTCAAATATTCTAAGTTCTAATTTAACAAAATTGAGTTCTAATTTAACAAAATAGAGTAAAATTTAATTTATTATTATTTATTTTTATTTAAAATTTGTTTTCTTAAATGAAAAGATGTATAAATACTTTTATATTTGAATAGATAAAAAATATACGAGAAAAAAATTAATCTAAGGGTCCCAAAAATTTGAATGGCCTAGGGTCCCGAGTGTGCTTAATCAGGCCCTGCTAAAAATATTCGTCAATATTTCAGACCTATGTAGAATAGTTTCGGAAATTATCATCGGTTTAAAGTCTTTACTGTTGAACAAATTAAAGACTTTAAAAATTATTATATATANGAGCTGAAATGATTTGTTTTGATTTGTTAGTTACCAAGGATGGGCCCAAAATGGATGTGCGCAAGGTAATATTATACTGGATAATTTTAAAAATTGATCATAAATAGTATTAAAAGATAGATGTTTATTTAAGAAAAAATATATAAAATAGAAAAGAGAAACATGAATTGCCTGTTTTGCAAATAATTTTAGTCGCGGATTTGCACAATGTGGATTAGCACATAGAAAAATTATTTAAATTTTTTTTGAAAATTAAAAAGTTTGTTATTTTTAACTTATTATTCCCCCCCCCTTTTTTTTTCATATGTCTATAATTTTTCTTTGTTTTATTCTTCATTTTGAACTTATATATATATTTGCGGGTATTTATCGCATTTAAGATTTTTATTCCCTTATAAGTAAAATTTACAGAACTATCATGATTATTTCATTTAATTTCGTCCCTCTCGAAAATTCGGCTCCTGTGACGCTTATGTTGTTGCAGATAATGCATAAGGAATGGCCCCTGTAAAGACCAAGCATAGACTTTTCCCGAAAAGGCACTTTTTTCCAAACAACATACTTTTGTGCAGTAACAGATTTTTCCTGACACTTTCACCATATACGATTTTTATCAAATACATTTTTCTCGGGTTGAAGACTTTTTCTCTGAAAAAGACACTTTTCAAAAACCTGAGACTTTTCTCTGTCGAGAGGCGTTTTTTTGTTTTAACATGAAAAATGTATTTCTGTAATGAAATATTGCATTATTGTCCTTTGTTATGTACAGTGAAACATCCGACCTTGTTGTTATATATTACTTGTTTTATCGAAATTTTAATGGTAAATTCGCTTTGCCAATGATACGTAAAATACGCAGAAACATTTTTACAAAATCTAAATAGAAGACTGACTTTGTCAATATTACGTAAAAAAATACTAAAACATTTTTCCCGAGATAAAATGGTAAATTTATTTTGTCAATATTATGTACACTAAGCAAAATCCTTTTACCAAAATCTTAATGGTAAAATGCACATCAACATTAAAATATACGAAAACCTTCGAATCGAAATTTAAATGGTAAATTTGCTTCGTCAATAATACGTGAAATACAAAATCTAAATGGTAAATTTTTTTTCGTCCATCTTCTGTAAAACATATGAAAATAATCTTACCGAAGGGCTGCTGGTAAAATCTATTCCGTTAATAATACGAAAAATATACCAAATCTTTTTTATCAAATGTCGCAATGTAATCATTCACTGTAAAATCATTCGGCCAATGGTGAGCAAAATGTACGTAAACGTATTGACTGTACCAATTTACTAAAAATTAACGCTAATTTACGTATCATGCTACATGAGTAGAATCTTCTAGAATAAGCTCTAGTATTTCAACAACTTGGAATACATCGGATCTAGAATTCTAGAACAAATATTTCACCAGTTTGAAGGTACAAGATGCTACATTCGAAAATTATTATTTAAAACTGAATGTAATAAGATTCACAGGTCAAGGAAATAGTAGTTAATATATATTTTTATAAATTTCTTGTTTCATTGAATTGTGAATCTAAAAATATTATATATTGTATTTTATTATAATATTAGTTTCAATTGTTTTGTAAAATGATTTCTCAAGTTTTAGTGGGAATACTTTAGTACAATATTTACAATTTCTAATAATATGTGTTTTTAAAAAGGTTAATTATGTATTCTGTGTTTTAAAATTTATAAGTAATGGAAATATAAATCATTCAATGTATGAAGTTTGTATTTTATTCTATTATATATCTCGAGCTGATTTCTTAATAATAAAATACACTTACGAAAAAAAACCTTTACGGTTTCTTTCGAAAAATCGCCCCCGGGTTTTTTCGGGTTGGGATTAAAATTCGATAAAATCACTGTAGCAGGTCAAGTGGTGTGATTTAAGATAAATAAACTGCGTGATTGACAAGAAAGCAAAATCTAGTGTTTCTCCATTGGTAGGCAACCAGGTTGAGACAATAAAAGAGAGAAGAAAAAAAGAATGATTCGTTTGATGACAGCTAGGAAAAGCTGATTTATTAATAGAAAATTATCTCGAAGTTTCTCGATATTTTTTTGCCTGATTTCTGAATCTCTTTTGAAAAGAAAATTTGAATCAATTAATAATTTATTTATGATCTTCCAAGATTTTGAAATTTAAATACATGAGCCTTTTTCGCTACTTTATTTATGTTTCTACGTTGTACTTTCTTTAAATAAATAAATATTTCATTTTAAAACCAATTTCAAACTAATTAATAGAGAGTTATTGGGGTAAACATTTTTACACGTTTTATTCAGTGTTCTTCTAGGCTAACTAGTTTAAAGAGACAAGAAAAAAGTCCCAGAAGAAAATGTAGATTATAATTAAAGAGTGATTATACATAACACATTATAAGCGATCATAATTATAATACACATTCCCAAAAATTTATATGTTTTAAGATATTTCTTTTATCTATAACTGAAGAAATTAGTTAATTCTAAGAGGCATTTTAAAAACATTGAAATATGTGTCTAAAAATATTGTAATGATTAAAAAATTGCTTCATTTTGCCAAATATTTTAGCCACGTGGTTTTCTTTAAACAAAGAAGATTTTCACAAATAGTAATCTCCTGATGTTTCGCTAAATTTTGAAACTGATTTTCGCACATTCGCCATAAAACGTCGGTGTTCTTTCTTTACAATTTATCATTAAATACCATTACTATAATTTCCTACATTGCTCATTATATATTTCTTTATTGTCTATTGCACATTATTTATTGCCTATTCCTTTATTCCAATTCCCTTCTGTACCGCCAAACTGTTCATTAAAAAATCTATTCGAGAGAACTTTTGGTACAAGATAAGAGAAGCAAATAAAGACAAGAAATGGATAGAGGAAATCACAAATGTTCCGCAAGGGACAAATATGTTGCTACTTTTCCCCTCGCTACTGGCCACGATTGCCTCTTCAAGTATTCATATCGTATAAAAATTCTTTCAAGTCCCTTTTTTTTAACCATCGTTGAATAGCCGACTACTAATGTTCAACTCCGTAGCCTTGTAACTTAAAACCCAATCCAGAAGACAAGGGAACTCCTGAACCAAGTATTTAGAGAAATTTGCCTTCGTGGAGGACTTCTTGATGGAATTAACCTGCATTTGCCTCACATTGAGAGGAAAACCACGAAAACCTTCCACGGTTAGCCTGACAGCAAGGGGACTGAGGATATTTTAGTTTATCAATGTGGTCTGTGCGAGCCGGGTGCGTAGTTTGAATCAACCAGCTATCTCTGGGATCGAACCCGGGTCACCTCATTGGGAGGCGTGCTCTCTATCCCCTGAATCACCACGGCTCTCAAGTCCTTTCTTGCAACATTCGGGAAGAAATGGACGCGAGCCATTTGATAAATTGTCCTGCACTGAACTCGGGACAGAGAAATACCGGAGAGCTTTGAGAACAAGAAAAACGTTATCTCTGTTTCTTGTTCCAATTTTAATGTTTGTTATGCTGTCAACAGTTGTCTTTTAATCTGCTATTAGAAATTTTTAAAAATTCCTTTATTTGTTTATTTCCTACAAACTGTTTTATGATTCTCACCATCACAACAAATCTGATACGATAGTCTCTGTTACGAGACTCTATCAGAATGTGCAATATTCTGTCGTGCTTTATTAATAACAAATACTGAACTAAAATAAAATTATTCTGAGTTCATTTTTACAAAAGAACAAGAAGCAGAACACTTCATTTTAACACAAAAATTTGTTCTAAATTATCACCATAGCAACCTATGATACAAACTCTAACTTACAGCTTACATATACTAAAATAACAAGTAAATCAAAATCTAGCTTACATATACTTAAATAGCAACTAAATAAAATCTAGTACTTTTCACAGACTCCTTTAAAACAGAGTTTGTAAAGTTCGTGAGAAATTTACATGGTGGCTGCGATAAAATTTATTTAATTGTATTTATATTCACTACGATATTCAAACTCAAAATATCTTTTAGCAAAATCATAAGTAACGGAATTTTAAGGTTAAAGATAACTTTATAAATATAATAGGGGATTTCGTTCGTACTTTTACGTCAGCTTCCACAAGCTCCCTTACACGAAATTTGAAATAACTGTGCATGCTCACGTTAATTTCAGATGCTGCGTATCTTTACGTTATGTTGGCGCAATTAACGCTACAACGACAAAACTACAAGCACCTGTTTGTAACAGTTAAATGTTTTCTGTTTAAGCCTACATTCGAACTAAAAACATGAACGTGGTATGTGAAATGTATTGATGAAATTTAGAAATAAATCGTGTTAACTTAGTCTATTTGTAGATGTCCATTGTAGCTTAAAGTCAACTACTTTAAGGTATGGTTATTTGTTCTTCATTCTTCTTCCACAAATTTATCTAATAAGCTTCATTCTTTACCGCTGAATTCATCATAATATCTTCCAAATTTTTCTGCTCAAAGAACCACAGCTTTACGCAGAGCAAAGCATCTTGAGTAATCTGCCACAGTTTTGTAGATGTCCGTTGTAAATGTTTGTTTTGATTTTGTGGTCAAAGTTAAATGATATTTCACTATGTTAGCGTTTTTAACTTACGGATTCTCGCAAGATCTCTTATTTCCTCTTACGTAAGACTGATGTTTTTTCACGGGCACATGGACATTTCACCACGCATGCGCACTAGAATGGCGCGTGTGCAATTGGGTATACTATAGCCTACGTCACAGGTTGTGTTATTCCCACTAAATTTAACCCATGAACGGCATTTTCTGCGAGCCTAACTTCAAGCCACAAATAAACAAACGAAGTGTTTGATCGTTTAAATAGCTGCTCGCCAGATTTTATTGCATTATAAAGAAAAGTAATTGATATTCGATTTTTGATTAATAATTGATTTATGTGGATAGTGGCATAGAATTTAGCATTGCGTCATGGTAAATGTTATTCCTACTAAGTGGAAGTAGTTGTGTTTTTTTTATATTATACCCAATTACTTAAAACCTCACGTACGAGAGTATACCCAAGCTAACGTAAATTGGTGAAATCTCCCAATTCTTCATGTCTTTTACGGACCGAAGTGAACGTGAAGCCTGTCAAAATATTAATCTACCCAGGTGTCTGCTGCCACGCAAAATAGTGACCCAAACCCAGAAAGCATGTAACCTTGTGTCGGAATTTTATTTTTATTGTCACGAAAACGTTTCTACTAAAAACCTTATTTCAAATAAAGTAAAAATATTGCACTTTCAAACCTTTTATCCGAAAATGATTAAAAATTATTTTTTAACCTTTTTTTTTTAAAAGTATTGTCAGTTAAGTAAAATGGACACTTAGATCCATAATGACACTAGAGATAAGATCAAATTGCATTGTCCATTAAAATTTCATGACAAGGTGGATGCATGGTGAGCATACAAGACGTTGCGAAAAGAAACCTTATAATTACCTAGATTTAACATTATTTTCACCTCGAGACTATCTTGATTAAAGGATTTTTTTCACGCTTAAGTCAACCTCGATTTAAGGTTTTTATATAGAGGTTGTTTCGGATAAGGGTAATGTGCGTAGAATAGAGGTCACACATCTCGTTTTAAGGCTAGAAAGTTTACACATAAATCGCATAACAAACCTTTTTAGGTTTACATTAAAAGGTTTTTGTTGGGTGAAAATAAACCTTATTTTGCTATCTGGGAAATGGATCCTCGGAATTTCGAAACAAACTAGTTACGTAATGCTTATTGATGTATTTTCAGTACTTAATTACATGAGAAGAGGTCAATCAAACGTTGCTTAAAATAAAATAAGCATATTCAATACTTTTATACTTGATATTCCTTCATTTAAAACAAGTACACAAATATTCATTATTATTGTTATGTTCACAAATGACACTCGTAGTTCATGTCAAAAATTTGAAATATTATAACGTAGTGCTGTTGCTATGTTGCATATGTTTATGCAATATTACTTTACACGTAAAGTGCTTAGTGGAGTCAGGTATGTGACTCCACTAAGTAAGTGACATTTTTAGGGGCATGTACCAGAGAAAATAACTTGCATAAATATGGCTATGTTTAAAGTAACAGAATTGTTTTTGCTTTCATCTTAACATAACTAATCCACATTAGTTTGAGTGATTTTCATTTCAACTTAGGCAGTGGTTAATAACAAAAGAGCTTATTATAAATCGGTCGTAAAGTAGTTCGGATGACACTTTTCTTCTTCATGTAGCCTCTCTTAAAATTTCTCTTACCCGATTCTTCCACTAAGTTCTTCATGTGGTAGTGAAGTAGGGCACTGGGTGTCAAAATGTTTTAAAATGGACCTTCCATTAAAATGTGTTTCGACAAATTATGCCTAAAACAGCGAAACGATCCTCAATCATTCTCTAGTTCTTGACCCCTTTTGGGACTTAGGTCATCATCTCCTACATCAGAAACCCACCACACGTTTTTTTAATGAGTAGTCTGCGCAGACTACTTAAAAAGTGAACCAGCTGTGCTCATATTAGTGTGTCTACCACTACAAAAATAAAACTCTAATTCACTACTATATAAAACATGTTAACTGGATTCTATCTTGGGGTATCTTTACATAGATGATGGGTTCACATTGTTGATATCTACTCTCCCTACATGGATGAGCTTCGGACGTGATGTGAACAGTGATCTCGACAGTAACTCTCACTTCGATCTGAACGCGCCTACTTCGATGGATGGGTCCACATTGAACAGTTGACTTGCTACTTGTGACATCGACATGATCCGCCTCCTCGCATTGTTGCTACTCAGTCTCGATCACACACAACGTCAGTCTGCATACACTCGACTGCTGATGGCAACACAGGAGCGACCACGACCGTGAACCTAATACAACTCTCACGATCAGCAAAAAGTACGGTGATCTTAATACAGCTCTCCCGGCTTCTCACAAAACTACAATGAATAAACTAGTGGTATTCGTTCATCGAATTCTACCACAGCTATAATTCTGGTGGGGGAGTACTGTAGTGTGTCTACCACTACGAAAATAAAACCCCTATTCACGAGTGTGTAAGACATGTTAACTCGATTCTATGATGGGGTACCCTTTCATAGATGAACATTGTCGATATCTACGACATGAACCTAAATTCTTTTTTATAAGTAATTGGGAGAATATTATCTTATATGTTCGAGATTTGTGGTGGTTGACAAGTAAATAAGACCAATCTATCATAAACATAAATTTTAACAAATTTTATTAGGTTTTTTTTTTGATACTACGTTCTTAATTTTACTATATTTTCTATTAAATGGTCTTTTTATAAACTGGTATACCTTCATAGTGGTCTGATCGGACTACATTTAAGAAACAGTGTGGAGGCTTTCAGTTATAGCAGACTTTGCTTAGCTTAGGCCCACAATTCTTGACACCCCCAAAAGATCTTTTGTTTGATTTCTTTACTTCCAATTTTTTTTTAATCAATCTGCTTGTCCTTGACACTTTAAAAGAATATCAGTTTTTAACCATACGATAACCTCCAGTATCAACATTTAACCTCATGTTTTGTATTGAAGTTAAGACGCACTTTTCTTTTTTTGCACACAAAAGCGAATATATTTTCTGATTGGGGGGTTTCGTATTTTGCGAACTATTCTTACACGTGAACAGGTTGTGATTTTTACTACCACTGATCTTCGCCCTTAAGCAAGGTCAGCAAAGAGAAGCGATTGCGACGTTGGAAGAAAATATTGACTTCGAACAAAAATATAGATTATATAAAAGGGGGCAGCAGTTGTCCCGCCTCCCCTCTAAGTAAACCAGAGTACTAGATTTAATTATTAAATAAAGAAATAGAAAATTAATTTTTATTAAAAAAAATTTAGCTCCCTGAGTTATAGACGTGAGTACCTTTTTATTTTAACAAATTGTTTTATAGAATCGTAAACGGAAAAAAAGCACCATTAAAAAAAATCGAAAAAAAAACCCTATTTGTTAGTAATTATATGAATTTAACAACCGGTTCAGTTTGGGTCATATGAATTTATTCAGAATTGAGTGTAATTAAGTATTTATTCGAATGAAATTAGACTTTGTTTTAAGAAATAGATTAATTTAGATATGAAGTTTACGGAGAGTGTAGTGTATCTACCACTTCAAAAATACAATTCCAATTCACTAGTATATAAGACATGTTCACTCGATTCTGTGTGGCGAGGTACTTTTTCATAGATGAAGATTGACATTGTCTATAACTACTCGCCTAAAATTGGTGACCCGGATGTGAAGTGAACACGCGTTCTTTGTCAGAAACGCCGTCATCGATTTGAACACGCCTCAGGCTGTTGCTACTCAGTCTCGATCGCACACACCGTCTGCCTGTATACACTCAACTGCTAATGGCAACATGAGAGCAACCACAAAAGTTAACTTAATACAGTTCTCACGGTCAGTACTCAAAAGTACGGTGATCTAAATACAGCTCTCCCGGCTTCTCACAAAAACAACAATAACTCAACTAGGGGTACTTCATGCATCGAATACTATCACAGATAAGGTGGGGGAGTACTGTAGTGTATCTACCACTACATAAATACAATTCCCTAGTATATAAGACATGTTAACTTGATTCTATGGTGGGGTACCTTTTCATAGATGACATTGTCAATAGCTGCTCCTCGCCCCCACAGAGTGAAACTTCATTTTATTCTCCACTTCATATTAATTTACAAAATGATTACAACTAAGAAGTTTCAATAATTGTACTTATTTTATTGTGATGTAATAATATACAAATAATACTTTTTAATGTTTTTTGTTAATATTTCAAAAGATTAAATCTCTGAGAGACTATTGATATTTGGTATATTTTCTACAGCATTGTTGCGGTATAGTATATGTAATTGCATTAAAAATGCATAAAGTAATAAAAGTTCCCTTCTGTTAAGGATGGTTGTATTCTTTCTGAACTATCTCCGTGTAAAAGGTTCCAAACAAATCAATTATTTTTGGAAAGAGGCTCTTCATTCCAGAGAACTATATTTAAGAAGCACAGCATATTCTGAACTACATTGGTAGTCGTAAACCAATTTTTGGGTTTACGACTACCAATGTTCAACTTCGTAGCTTTGTCATTTTGAACTCAATCCAGAAGACAAGGAAACTCCTGGAGAAAGTATTGGATGAACTTTGCCTTCGTGGAGGACTTTTGATTGAACTAATCAGCATTTGCGTTACATGGAGATGAAAACATCCCACGTTCAGTCGAACGGCAAGCGGACTCTAATCCATGATCCGTCTATCACTGAGGATAGTTTACAGCAACACTGTGGTCGGTGTGAGCGGGATGCGGAATTCGATCAGCCATCGCTGGGATTCGAACCCGGTTCATCTCATTGGAAGGCGAGTACTCCATCCCCTGAGCCACCACGGCTCAAAGTGAATGTTTGTACATATATCTGTCTCACTTTAAACTTTGAAATGCAACTATAATGTTAGTGTATGAGTCTTAGTGACGCAAGAGACAGAGAGTTCGTTCTCCAATGAGATGAGCCGGGTTCGAATCCCAACGATGGCTGGTTGATTCGAATTCCGCATCCGGCTCCTCGCACCAACCACAGTGATGCCGTAAAATATCCTCAGTGGTATACGGATCATAGGTTAGAGTCCCCCAGTCTTCCGGCTAAACGTGGGAAGTTTTCATGGTTTTCCTCACCATACAACGCGAATGCGGGTTAGTTCCATCAAGAACTCCTCCACGAAGGCAAACTTTCTCTCAATTCTTGATCCAGGAGTTCCCTTGTCTTCTGGACCGGGTTCAAAATTACAAGGCTCGTAATTAAACATAAGTTGTCGTCAACCCAAAAATTGGGTTGGCCGTTCAACGATGATTATAAATAAAATAGCCCCTTGTGGCAGCTATTCTGCGACGTACCTACCTTACGTTGAATTTATTTATTATGCATTTTTTAGAAATGTGTATCTTTTTCATTTTTATACAATATTTTATCGACAGATTTTTTTTAAAAATTTTATACTTTCTTTTTTCGCAGGCATTTAACTGAAATATGAAATGTTTATTGGACAGAAATAAAATTAGATGTTTCGAACATCGTCAAAACCCTAAAACGATTTCTAACTCATAACCTCTGTGACCTCTCCACGGAACGCACCGGAATCCTGAAATGTTAGTGAAAGAAGAAAAAGAAGAGCGAGCCTTCTTCGATAATCTTTTTATCATAAGTTGATGGATGTGTGTCAAAAAAAACTGTGCGTATTTTTCTTTTTAATTCATCCTCGTGCCTTATCTCTCTTCATAGTCGCATTACCAAAAGGAGAAAGTCAAAAGGCCGCCCTAAAAGCACACGATCTCTTCACGACATAGCTCCATGTATAGTGAGGTATTTGACGGATAATGAGCTACGGTGGCTCAGGGTTCGCCTTCCAATGAGGTGAACCCAGGTTCGAATCCCATCGGCGGCTGGTCGATTCAAATTCCGCATCCGGCTCACACCGACCACTGTGTTGACGTACAATATCCTGAGTGATAGACGTCCCATGGGTTAGAGTCCCTTGCAGCCTGGCTAACCGTGGGAGGTTTTTCTCTTCATACAACTCAAATGCGGGTTAGTTCAATCAAAAAGTCCTCCACGAAGGCAAATTTCTCTCAATACTGGGCCCCGGTGTTCCTTTATTTTCTGGATTGGGTTCAAAATGACAAGACTACGGAGAACATTGGTAGTCGTAAACCCAAAATTGGGTCAGCTGTTTAACGACGGTTATCAATGTCTTCTGGGTTGGGTACCAACTTAATAGGCAACGAAGTTGAATAAAGATAAACTCAGAATTGGGCCAGTTGTTTAACGCCGGTTCTAAAATAAAATAAAATTCAAAACTAATAATTGGATGGTTAATATAATTGAGGATCTTTGTGCTACGTATGAATGCAAAACAACGTAAAATAAAGCACAAGTAAAAGTACAGAAATGTACATAACCATAGCTTCGGCTCTATTAACAAGAACCACCATCAGTGTCTAAACATAAAATGACAGTAGAAAAGTAACGAGACAAGCACTTGCGTATACTGGACAACCTGAATGGGCCCTTAAATTTTTGTTGAAAAAACATTCCGAAGTCAGGATACAAAACGATTTTCCATCGCCCTATATGGAATAAATTCTAATCAAAGTTCGAGTTTTCTTCTGCTAAAACCATTCAACGTTGCAACTTTTACATTTGGAAATAATTTCGTATTTTGAAATATTCTAATAATTTAATGTATGATCTTTCTAATCTTTTACTACTGCTTGGAAATCAATGACAACATGAAACATCAAAACATGAAACATATGTCCAAAGCCAGGATATAAAACAAGTAAAATATGAAATATATTTGAAGCTGTATATTAAATATTTCACTCAGTGTACCGAAGAACGTTTCGAAATTTAGATCACCTTAACGTTAATTTAACTTATTTCACCCTATCTCTAAAATTATTTAAGCGAATCTTGAAACTTTTTTGCACGCAATTACATTCTGTTTTGTTATATTCTGTTGTTTGCTATTTATTTAAAGTGAGGGGAGTGATAACATGAGAGGCCTTTATAGAGGAAATGTCAAATATTATAATAATATAAAACCGATAGAGTCGAATCCCTTTTTAGCGAATTACGAGGGACCAAAATAATCATTACGCAATAACGAAAATTAGTTATTAAGATACTACGAATTTTAGCGCTGAGCAAAATTATTTTGCTACATTTGAATTTTTCGTATAAAAAAAATTAATAAATACTTCACAGTTTTGATATATTTGTAGTCTACATTTGGGAAAATATCAATGCAATATTTGAAAAGCTCACAAAAACTATTCAATTAAAACAGACGATGAATTTATTAACACTACTTATCAGACAAATATGCATTCCGTAATTTTTTCTGTACAAATGACTTAGAACCATTAGCTATTACTAAACTTCTCCAAATTTTGTATATGTTTATACAAAGTATTGGAAAAGTTTTTTTGTGCCGATAAATATATCTTTTCATAACTTCCAAATTGGAAAATGGAAACTATAAAAGGCACAGAAGCGTTTTATTCAATGCATTGTTTACTTTCGAAGAAAGGTAAAAATCAGGAGAGAATGGTTGCTTATTTTCGTTCAATCGGATTATCCATTTTGTAATATCGCTATTTCAAATACATTGTCTCAATTAAAATTTGGGGATTCGAAAAAATCTTCGTTACTTTGAAATTTCGCTCGTGTGGAATTTGAGTCTAATTGGAAAATTATGTTTCACTTGAGGGAAATTATTTCTCTTCTTGTTCCGTCTGAAACGGAAAACATTCTTAGTTTTTAATGGCGAGAAATTTCAGCGATATACGTCGATTGCGAAAGTAATACGTCCCAAAGTTGTGCGTTGAATGACTATTGCTGGATACGGAGGGGTGCTATTGTAGGCCAGGCAAGACAGATCATAAGATTTGGCCCTCCCACACACAAGAGGTTATAAAAACAGAAACATAGCTCAGACATGCACTGGTGTGAGGAATTAAGAGAAGTTGCAGACTGGATCGTTTATCTCTCGAACTTCGGGACCGATATTAATGAAATTTGATGTGTACATACCTTGGCGAACAAAAAACAAGGTATTCTTTGGCCAAGGTACATACATATGATACAATACAAAACAAATAACCATTCAACAATTGTAATGCACGCTCATGATCGTGCGTGACACTCGTTTGAGTAGGAAGGTATGAAATTGCCACAGAACAATTCAGACCTACTGCCACAGGAAATGATAAAATAACTTATTTCAAGCATGAAATCAGGTTGCAAGACCTGCATGCCTGTAAGAGGGGACCATACCCCCCATTAACCCTTTTTTTTTGTTTATTCTGCAACCGCTGCTTCATACCTCCCGACTCCAAAGAGTCTTACGCACGATCTTGCGTGTGTATTACAATTGTTGAATGGTTATTTGTTTTGTATTGTATCATATGTATGTTACATATCAAATTTCGCTAAAATCTGTTACAGTAGTTCTAGAGATAATAGACCCAGTTTGCAAATTCTCTTAATTTCTTACGCCAGAGTGTACTTTCCTCGCATAATTTGTCACCCGAATTAATATTTCCCGAACCATAAACTTCCATTTGTTTACAAAATACAAGTATTTTCAAGAAAAGATTTTCTTGTAAATTCTGTGAACACTAAATTTAATAACGTAATCTATATTTGCCGTACATTTCGAGATAAAATATTCCAGGAAGGAAGCATATACATTTTTTACAAGTTTGTATGCAATAGCTTTTTTAGTCGGCATCTTCACAAATAACTCGATCAAAGCGTGGCTAATCTAATTTAAATGCAACCTTCAGTTTAGAACGAAAATAGCGGAGGGTGATGATGTAATGTATCAACAACTAACACTGTGGCGTCCATCATCAGAATCAGTGTATTTTTTTTCAACTGATAATCAATACTCTTTTCCCCTTTTCTTTTGATGCACTATTTTTATTCAGTTAACTGACCTTAGATCTTTGGATGGGGAAAAGTATTGGTGGACTTTCAACGCTGACCAAAAAGAAATAAATGCAAATTCTAATTTTATATGATAATGAGACGGACGAAAGAACTTTGCTTTCACTGATTTAGTGTTTATAAATTGATCTCTACTCTAAAAAACACTTTATCTCTCTATAATAATAAGATGAATAAGTATCTCTTATATAACTCCAGGAATTTTCAAAAATTTCACTTCGTCTGTTCAGGAAAAAAGTTAATTTTTGTTGTTGCTTAAATCGTTCCCTCGTGTGCAGTCCTAGTTTTAGGAGCAAAGTACCTAGGTAGCAAAATGAGGTTTATTTTCACTCAGCAAAAACCTTTTAATATAAACTTAAAAAGGTTTTTTTATGCGGTTTGTGTGTAAACCTTCTTATCGAGATCCGTGACAATCTGCTCTATTCTGCGCACACTACTCTAATCCAAAACCTTGGAAAACAACCTTCTATATAAAAACCTTAAATCAAGGTTGTCTTAGGGTTTTCAAGCGTTGAAAAATCCTTGAATAAAGCTAGTCTTAAGGTGAAAATAATTTTAAATCTAGGTAATTATAAAGTTTCTTTTCGCAAAAACTTGCATGCTCAGCTAAAATCCACCTTGTCTTGAAATTTTAACAGACAATGCAATTTGATCCTATCGCTAGTGTGACGTCAGCTAATACGTCACGATGGACCTAAGTGACCCTTTTCCCTAAGATACAAAACTTTTTTAAAAAAGCTTTAAAACATAATTTTTTAATCCTTTTAGGATGAAAGGTTTGAAAGTTCAATATTTCTCCTTTGTTGAAAAAAGGTTTTTAGTACAAACATTTTAGTGACAATAATAAGAAAATTCCGACATCAGGTTACCGTAAGGTTACATGCTTTCTGGGTATCAACTACCGAACTAAGCAGTTCGAATTTTAATCCATTGAAACTGTACTCCACCCAATTCATTGAGAAAGTGGATGGGAACTATCTCTATATTCCATACAAATAAAACTGCAACTGAGAACTCAGTTTAAAAAAATTCAACTAATCTGGTGCGTCATTAAAGTGAAGTTTTGACAGCAGAAAAACCCCATCTATTACGTTTACATGTAATCAATCGGAAAGTATCGAAACTATTTCAGTAAATTTTAACGTCCTTTTGGTAAGAATATTTTCAGTAAGAAAAACAGTGATGAGCCAACTATGAGTCAAATAGTGATCTAGTAAGTTATGGGTCAGTAACGGGTTTTAATAAATGATTAGTACGTTTTTTAGTACGCTATTACAGTAATAAGGCTTCAATCGAACTCTTCTCGACCACGAAGGCTTCAATCGCACCATTTATAAAACATGAGAAGAAGAAAGTTGGTCATAGATCCCGAAAAAAGATGTCATCTTAAAAAGCAGCTCATATAAAAGTCATGCTTAAACTTTGTAGCACGTAACATGCATGTTACGTAACATGCATGCAACTACAAAACACTAAGCTGTAATTTTATTTAAATTTAAAAGAAAATAAGTGGCCACTAGATGGCAGTAGTGATTATGTGCATACAGAGATAATTTTGTAACAGCCAAGTAAGCCCGATAGGTAAAATGATGTAACAACTGTAAATATAAGTTCTTGTAAATAAATTATAATTTACATATGATGTAATTATTATCAAACTCTTACTCCCCCCCCCCAATCGAGCTACTGGACACCTGACAGAACTGTAGAGCTGACAATCGTTTCATTTCATAGGCTTATAATACTGTTTTTATGCAGTACATTAATTTTATTACATTCCTTATTTTAGCTATTAAACAACTGTTTTTTGGATTATGCATGATCTATTTCTGTTAATTGATAGGGCTCAATATTTTTGAGCCTGTTACAATTTAGGGATCCGGTGAAAACTAGGTAAATCGTACCACTTGCAGACCTTGCGAAAACAATAAATTTCCTCTTACTTACTTACTTGCAGTAATATTATTACCAAAAATAAAAAAGAAATAGCTGAATAACTGCATTGTCTTATTAAATTATTTCTAACGTAATTGTCAGTGATTTGTAACTAATAAAAAAGAGTTGAAAAAATGGTTTGATTTGGGCAACTTACTTCTAATATTGTGTCCTTCAAATGATCTGTATTGTGAGGTAATTATGAACACGGAGAAACTGTGATCAGCGCCATTTTCCAGTTCAAAATGAAAAATGAAAAATAAAATATGTTTTATTAAACTTAATGTCTATATTTTTTTTCAACGAATTAAATAGTTGTTAAATAAAAATATTGATACAATTTTGAAATATTTCGAAACGACTATACAAATTTTAAAAAAAAAAAAAAGAAAAAAAAAAAAGAAAACAGTTTCAGCGCAAGTTGATTCCACCCTCAAAGAAAAACTTTGTTATGAGGGAGAAACGGCTTATAGCTTTTTTTTAATGCTTTTGATTATTATTCTCGGTCTGTGATAAATATTATTATTCAAAAGTATATGGCCATAATTACCGCATTTTCTTAAAGTTTAAATCCGCATTATTATTTGAGTTCAAAATTGATTTTTGAATTTTTCCATAAAATTAAAAATAAAGAAATAATCATTACGAAAGGAATTTTATGCATTTAATTAACGCGAAAGCATTTTAGAACAGATTACTTGAGTAAATATAGTCGACAAAATCATACCGAGCAGTGACACTTCGCCTTAAAAAAATCAGTGTAGGGTATGGCAGACAAATGTGCACCTGGCAGTGGCACTTGATCTTAAACAAAAAACATTAGTGTAGTTATGCGGAAGAGATAACGTATACTGGCGATTGGCAATTTACCTCCAAAAACATCAGTGTAGGGTATACCGTTTAAATGTATACCGAGAAGCGGCCGCTTATACCGAGCTTAAAAAAATATCAGTGTAGGGTATGTGTACCGGGCAGTGCAACTTATTAGCATTTAAAAAAACATCATTGTATCTGCAGGGTATACCTGGGAAATGTATACCAGGCAGGAGCAGTAACTCTTTAAAAACAATCAATGTCTTAGGCATTTACCGGGAAAGCGTAAACCGTCCATATATCGTTCAAGTTTANTACAAGTTATTTAAAAAATTAAAAAAAAAAAAAAAAGACAGTTTCAGCGCAAGTTGATTCAACCCTCAAAGAAAAATTTTGTTATAAGGGAGAAACGGTTTATAACTAAGCCCGTGGTGTTTTTTTTTTAATGCTTTTTATTATTATTCTCTGTCTGTAATAAATATTACTATTCAAAAGTATATGGCCATAATTACCACATCTTCTTAAAGTTTAAATCCGCATTATTATTTGAGTTTACCGCATTATAATTTGAGTTCAAAATTGATTTTTGAATTTTTCCATAAAATTAAAAATATAGTTAAAAATACAGATTACCTGAGTAAATATAGTCAACAAAATCATACCGGGCAGTGACACTTTACCTTAAAAAAACAGTGTAGGGTATGCCAGACAAATGTGAACCTGGCAGTGGCACTTGATCTTAAACAAAAAACATTAGTGTAGCTATGCGGAAGAGAAAATGTATACCGGCGATTGGCAATTTACCTCCAAAAACATCAGTGTAGGGTATACCTTTTAAATGTATACCGAGCAGCGGCCGCTTATACCGAGCTTAAAAAAAATAACAGTGTAGGGAACTGGGCAGTGTAACTTATTAGCATTTAGAAAAACATCATTGTATCTGCAGGGTATACCTGGGAAATGTATACCAGGCATGAGCAGTAACTCTTTAAAAACCATCAATGTCTTAGGCATATACCGGGAAAGCGTAAACCGTCCATATATCGTTCAAGTTTATCAGCATTATTTTATATAACCATCGTTGAAACGTAGACTCAATTTTGGGTTTATGACTGCTAATGTTCAACTCAGCAGCCTTATCATTTTGAACCCACTCCGGAAGACAAGGGAACTCCTGGATCCAGTATTGGGAGAAATTTTGCCTTCGTGGAGGACTTTTTGATGGAACTAACCAGCATTTGCGGTGCGGAAAACCACGAAAACCTTCCACGGTTCGCTTGACGGTTAGGAGATTCTAACTCATGATCCGTCTACCACTGAGGATATCTTACGTAAGCACTGTGGTCGGCGCAATTCTGGGATTCTGGGAATTCTGGGATTCGAACGCAGTTCACCCCATTGGATCTGCATTGTTTTGACAAATTATAGGTATCTAAAAGAAGAAAAAAAACATTATACAAATTTCATTTCATGTTGTCAGCAGCATCAATGGAAATTTGCCCAGTAAAGTAACGCTTTTTTTTAAAAATAAAAATCGGCGGAAATAATAGCAAAGTAATAAAAGCAAGACGAGCAAAAGCAAGTAAAAAATGGAAATCAAAATAACATTAGAAAAATCCTTTCCTCAGTAAGGAGACTACGTTTCCCCTAGTAGTTAGAAAGTAGGCCCTTGACTTTTTGAAGAGATTTTTCTTATTAATTGGTCCTGGAGCTATTGGCGAAACAACATCGAAACTAATATTGAAGCGGTCAATGTTAAAAGGATAATGTGACAAACCCCAAAAAAACCCAAAAAAACCTGCCGCAATTCTAGTTTTAATTGCTTCTAAATGGTTGGAATCTCTTATGGAACATTGCGTTTATCTGTACAAATTCCAACAAAAAAGTTACTTTCGCAGAAAATGTTACCTTTTTAACATTGACCGCTTCAATAAGTTTCCGGATAACGACGAGTCATTCAACCGACGCGTGGAAGTTTATTTTACGATTATTATCAAAAATTGAATCGAATAATAGCTGTTTTTTGGTGACGTCATTCACTTGACCTTGACAGTTTATTTGAGATCTTCTTGTCAAGAATAAATAAAAAAATATCGTTGTTGTGTTGGGTCTGTGATCGGTGGATGTTTCTGATTTATCCTAAAGATAAACTCTTTCTTTTTACGAAGTGTTACGTTGTTAAGTGGTGTTTATCCGGCCGCATTTTAATGCGTTATTTCCGTTCCCGAAACCCTCCATTGAAACTAAAATAAATAAAGTGATATTTAGAACGATGGAATGTTTTCTACTGAATGACTTAATGTGTGGAATCAAATTATGAAAGACAATTGTAATACCGATGTGCCTGAAATGTTTTGGGTAATATAAAACTTTTTGTTGTACGTTAAAAGAGATTTTACTTTCTTCTACCTTTGTCATTGTTACTAGCGTTTATATGTATGTTTTAAATTATATGATTTTGGAATATAAATAAATATATTTTTGACGTTTGTATTTTGTTTTTATTATTATTATATATATATATATATATATGTTCTATTACGTTCTGCTTATAAATCTGTTGGATCGCCAAAAGAGAGTCTGAAAAAAATGGCATTGTTTTTTGAAATTGATTGCTCTAACAAAAAATTGTCAGTTGCTGTTCTTTATCGAAATAGATACTGGCAAGGACACAGAAAAGTACAGTGCTCAAAATAAAAAAAGGATCATCTTAAATCACTTTTGATCTAATGATGGGATTTTCAAGTGTTAGGATTCAGTCTTAAAGTTCGGAGGGAGGGGGATCTCAAATATGCTAATTAATTTGTGCAGATGATATTTTATATTATGAAATGCGTGAAAAGTAAAATTAACATTAAAGGGTTCAAACTTTGGATCACTCTCCTGAGCAAACTATGGGGACTATGTTCCCCAGATTGAGGCTACCCCCTATTGTTTAGGGGTCAGAAACCCGAATCCGTCGAGAAAAAAAAGGAATGTTTATTCAGAGCTTTGTAACTTGTTTCGTAATTGAAAATATCGCCTGCACTTATTAACTAGCATATTTGAGGTCACCCCCTTGAGCCATTAAGATTGAGTCAAAAAAGTCCTAGAATTGAAATCCGATAATTAGATCAAAAGTTATTCAAAGTGGTCTGTTCTTTTCTTTCTTTTTTTCGCTTTTTCTTTGAGCACTGTACATTAAGAAAAATATAACTAGCGGAATTCTGGACGTTGCGGGGAAGGTTGACAGGGTTTCCGAAAGTTTAATTACTTGAAATGATGATTTTTGAAATTTGTAATTATATCAAAACAATAAACCATAATTTCTTTGATAGTTTGGTTATTTTTCTGAAATCACGAGTTGCGAATACCCGTTCTTCGTGCGGAGTGAAGAAAAAAAAATATATTAATCAGTACTAAACAAAACTACGAAATCATGCACAAAACTTAATGGCATAGATCGACACTATTGAAGAGCTTGGTGGAAGAACCAGGTAAGTGATATTTTTAGGGATATTTATAAATCAGTGAAAATAAAGTAAAGTAATTGCATGAATGTGGATATGTTTAAGGTAACGGAATTCCTTTTGCTTTCGTTTTAATCTTAACATTACTAATCCCCATTAATTTTTAGTATGCTTGCATGATTTTTAATTTAAAATTAGGCAGTGGTAAATTAAATTTTTTAAAGAATCGTTTGTCCCGCTTTCTAATTAATCAGTAATAAAATAGTTAGGAGACAACTATTTTCCTATTACTTTGATTATTGCCTCCTTTAAAACCAATACCACGCTCCACAACGCTCTTTAATCAATAAAGCTAAAATAATTTCCATTTATTTATTTATTATTATTTTCTGCTCTTCCCGGTGACTGTACGTTATTATATTAAGTAAAACACGTAATTTATAGTTAATCCCATCCGAATAAAGATTAACTGCCTTT
>NC_092205.1:97770274-97781915 GCF_043381705.1 Parasteatoda tepidariorum
GTTGATAATAGAAATATATATATATAGGGAGAGTATGAAACTAATAGTAGGAGCTGAAAAAAAATGCGCGTGGTATCAGAAAACTGTAAAAGCCCCTGAATTAGACAGGCCGACCTATCATTTATTTTTGGAGCAAAGAGCTAACATAAGCACATAACATAACTAACATAACGTTAACTTGCGGACTTGTTTGCTCCAATATTCGCGATCGCAATGAACTATAGGGGGCGTTATCGTATGAGACGAATACCTGCGATTTCGATATGAACAGTCATTCATTTACTCTGGAGACGTCTTTAATGTAGCACGTAGCATTATAACGTTCCTTCTTTGTTGCGGCTTATTAAATTTAAAAAAGAAAAATGTTTGATATTCTTCCTTATGCAAACGAAAACAAAATGGTATCTCTTTTTTTTTTAGGGAAAGGAACACCCAAAACACACAGGAAAAATATTTGTAAATAAACAGAAAAAAATATGTAAATTCTTATAAGAGTTAAAACCTAATGCTTAAGAAATATTTTTACTAAATTTAATGATATAACATGAAAGGCTTATTTAAACTTTACGTTCCATAGTTTTAAGAATCATATCACTTCAAAAATTAAAATGAACAAAAAGTATACATAAGCCTCATAATTTTATGAAATTTAATTTCGTAAAAAAAGTTTTTTGACAACAATTTTTATCAAAAAATTTTAAGTTTCAATAAAAATCATTATTCAGAAACTAAAAAACGTAAAATAAAGAATGCTTACGAAACAAAAAAAAAAAAAAAAAAACAATTCTTCTTTGACGCCATTTTTTAGTGCTACGAAAATTCGTTTTTCGGATTTGTCAAAAACAAAACAAGATGCAATTTTATTTTTTCAGGAGCGAAATATTTTACCAAGAAAACGAAAATGTACCAATTCCTATGATATGAAATTTTATCTTGGTAAACGTACGTTTTGGAAATGTTATTTCATTTGGAATCTTTATTTATTAGAGTTAATATGTCGACAGAAATAGAGATTGTTTTGAATCTATGTTAAACTCTATGTCGACCCCTTTCTCACCGAAATCCGATTGACTACTTTGATTTTAAATATAGTGTTTCATTTTATGATTTGTTGCAAAAATTTTAAGTGTTCATTGGCGGCACTTAAAAACCACTAAATCTGTAGCTGCGGCGGCGTTAATACATAAGTACCGAATTTTTATTCCATACTTTTCTGAATCATATTGCTTCAAACATTAGAATATGCAAGATGTATACATAAACACATAATGTTATACCATTTAATTTTTCATAAAAAGTATTTTGACAACAATTTTTATCTAAAAATCATAAACTATAAAGCGTGAAACAAAGAATTCATGGGATAAAAAAGCGATTTTAAAAATTCCTCATATTGAAATAAAAAATCTGGCATATTGTTTCTTTTTTTATTCTTATAGTTCTTAATCAGACGTAAAAAACTATTCTGCAGAGAACTATCATCAAATAAAAAAAATTATTTACAAGCGAATTTCTTATTATAAAAAACACTCACCTTCTTTATAAATCCGGAGAATTCCAAATGAAATGTTTCGCGTGCAGGTCGTTGGGCTACCGAAGCGGGGGTGCCATCCCCTCAGCAGAGGATCAAAATTGTGATGGCATGTCTTCGGATCATCCTCAGGGATGTTTCCCAGACCGTCGTCAATAGCCCATTCTGCAGCTCTAGTGCGACGTAAATGAACTACAACTACAACAACCAAATGAAATGTTCTTCGTTTGAAACTTTTATTTTCAAATAATATATGCAAAGATTATCGCTTCATTACTTTTAGATAACATACCACACAGCAAAACTTTATAATTGTAAGATCTCGATATGAATTTTAATATGTAGTTTAAAAACAGAATAGCTGAATTCTAGTTGAAATTATTCTTTCAAAACTAAAAAATAGTTACCAAGAAAACGATAAAAAAAATTATAATAATCATCACAAATGGCACTATTTCAAGTAATTTGGATGATTTTTTATTATTGTTTTCCGAATTATATAGATACAGAAATATATACTATTCTATAACGAAGAAGAATATTATATTACTACTACAGTTCTGAATTCGCATTTATTCATTGGAATGAAGAAAGCAATGTTGACTTCACTTTGATTTGTAAAGAATTGAAGACAGAAAAAATGTCTTTTACCGTAATACACACATATGTAACAGTATCCGAAATCGGAAGTCATCAGTTGCAAGTTTGTTGATAATAGAAATTAAAAATTATTGAGGAATTTTTCTTCAAATGTTTGGTGTGTTCTGTTCCTGAAAGACTTACTAAATTCTGGAGAGTTTTTTCAAGTTCTTCGGCCTTTTCCTTAGGGAAATTTTGTTTCTTATTTGCTGCTAAAAAATGGCGTCTGACTTTGTCAATGATTTTGATGGAACTAAATGAAATGTTATTAAATTAATGCTTAATGTTTTCAGGCTCCCGCTAGAGGGCGTATATGAGCGTTGCGATCGCGAACTTTTTTGCTGTTGTTCAAATAGAGCTATAAGTTAGAAATGATCAGTGATGTTTTTGTTTTAAATGTGTGAAAACCAGCATGAAATTTGAAACAATGACTAACGCTTAACCCATCAGAAAATTCCATTTCGTTTTTGCTCATCCTTATTTAATGAATGAATTAATATTTGAGGAAAAAAATGTACTAACATCGAGTGTTATCCACCACAAGTTCATAAAATGTATTTGAACTTAAGTGGACGAATAAAAAGTATTTTATTAATAATTGAACATTTGAACAAGATAAAGGGAGGGTTTTAACTAATAATAGGAATTGAAAAAATAGATAGTCAATGAATCAAAGAAGAATTTAAAAAATGTATAAAAACTGCACACAAACTATTTTCTTTTTAAATATCGGATTTGATCAACCCTTGTAGGAGCTACCGAAATTAGTTATTTCAGTTTATGCGAAAGAAATTTTATTTAGAAAAAAAATTATTAACAGAAAAAGTTATAATTATATTAGCATTACATTATCAGTCACTGTTTTTTTCATCCGGGTTATCAACATTCGTACTTATCAACTTTGAGTTTAGGAGCTGACAGATCAGAGGAAAAACGAATATAGATTTGCTTACAAAAAGGTATTGAATTTATTTAAAGCAAACCCATTAACGGAGGAAGGAATTAATTAAAGGGAGTCTGAATTTATTCAGAGTTAAAAATATTTTCCAATACGTTGAAAATACTCAATCGAATAGTTATAAATTTATTTCTAAATAAATGAAAGAAAAATGTTTAATAATTAATAATTCACCCATTGAAATGTGTTATACTCGGACACAATTTTAAAAGTCTACGAACTCCATTACTAAAGGGTAAAAGAAGATTTAATCCAGATTTAATGGCTAAAGAATGGTCCAAAGCTATTAATAAAGTAGATGCATATGTACCCGATTGTGGTGTGATCATGGGATCACCACAATGTTTACTTTCCATACTGGGCTGTCTCCAACAGGAGCGCCCTCTTCATTGCCTTTGCAGGATCTCTAGGGCTCGACTCATAGCTCGTCTTTAGAGATTCTTGCAACCGCTGGGGAGAGGACGCTATCTTTTGGAGATAGACTAGTATTCCCCGTGGATCTCGAGCAAGTCGTTGCTTTTTCAGGAGCAGGATAATTTTTGTTTTTTTCCCCCTGTGTGCTCTAGAGTTTAATATTTGATTTTTACCGTTATAAGTTTCTGCTACCTTATCTTCTAATTATTTATTTGATGCATCATGTAATTCTACAAGAAAACAATTATTATTTCAGTATGTTAAATTAAATTCCTATCTCCCCCCTGGAGCACACAGGGAGGACCCAGCATCCACGTGGTGGATTCACTTTCGTGCGAATTGATGAGCTGTATACTGGAAATGAACATGTTCTAAGAACCAAAATAAAATAAAACATGGATGAACTTTTGTCTACGAAAACCTGTGTTTTTCTTTTAAAAAAAAAAAAAGACGTACCAGTCATCGGCGTGATTTAGGAAGGTGATGTATCAAATCTATCACAAGCAGTTAGCGGATGATCTACACCTCATGTCCCTTCCTTCAACCACACACCCCGACAAATTTAATTTGTGGTGTGATCATGGGATCACCACACCGATGTCTGTAGTTTAAAAAAATTTTTAATAAAATAAAGAATTTAGGAATGATGATTGCTATAAAAAGATGGTCGAAGTATTAGATGCCATTTCTAAATTTTATCATTCTTGACAGAATAGAAAGATGAATAGTTAAACCTATTCTGCAGTGCAATTGAAAAAAACAACGTAAAGTTCATTTTATTGAAAAATGGCACGAAATCCTTTCTAGTTCTATTGCTAATACTATAGTAGTGTGTCTACCACTAAAAAAATACAATTCCAATTCACTAGTATATAAGACATGTTTACTATGTTGGGGTACCTTTTCATAGATGAAGGTTGACATTGTCGATAACTTCAATTCCCACACTATGAACTCTAAAACAGAATTTCAAATAACTGATAAAACAAAATGAATTTTTTAAATT
Organism: Parasteatoda tepidariorum; assembly: GCF_043381705.1. NCBI lineage: Eukaryota > Metazoa > Arthropoda > Arachnida > Araneae > Theridiidae > Parasteatoda > Parasteatoda tepidariorum. The sequence continues at coordinate 97,774,823 of NC_092205.1, forward strand.
TTTTTACTGCTATGTGTAGCTTACCACATAAAGATGCTATATATATAAAAATCTCAATTTTGAAATTCTTGTCGCTTACGATGATTTTTCAATTGCACGACAGTATTATCAAAGCTAAGCGGATATTTGCTTTGTGTTTATATGAAGCATATTTTCTAAATTGTAAAAATTTCACAAATACTAAAGATGCTCACGAAGCAATTTCTGAAATTGGAAGATCTATAACGAAAGGTATATCTCAAATTTGCGGGTATAAAAAGACTTTTTTTCAGGCAAAAATAAACGGAAAGAATATGATCCTGAAAAAAGTTGTAGTATCATCAATATGTTTCACATATTGATGATCAATGGCGATCAGATTTATAATTCATAAAATCTTTAAGTAGATATAATAATGGAGTTAATTACATTTAAATAGTCATAGATACTTTAAGTTTGTATGTTTGGTGTATTAAAAAAAAAAACAAGTGAGGAAGTAAAAATTTTTTTAAACAATTCATTTTTAAAAAACGAGTACCTGAAAAACTACAAATGGACGATTAAGGTTCAGAATTTATCAATAAAGAAACTCAAACATCGTTCAACAACATCGAATGGTTTACAACCAAAAATGTTGATATAAATTTCGTTGAAAGATTTAAAGGAACTATCAATACTAAAATTAGAAAATATAGGGCTGCAAATAATACAAATAAATATTTAGATGTACATGATAAATTGGTTTATAGCCCTATCATATATTTATAGTCCTATCATACATTTTGGTTTATAATCCTATAATATATCTCTTAAAATGACTTCTTATGAAACTAGTCAGTTAGAGAATGAAAACGTAATCTATAAAAAATCAATTGTTAAAAGGGAAATAAATACTCAAAATTAAAAATGTGATAGAGTCATAATTTAAAAAATACAAATGAATTTTCACGAGAGGTTTCATCCTACGTTTTGCCGAAGAAAATATTATAATATCTGAAGTTTCGAAAACAAATGAAAGAAATTATAGAATTAAAGATTCTGTTATATCATTTAAATACTTTAATATTTTACATAGAATGTTATAGTGCGTTTAATAATTTGGCAAATAACTGCATATATACATATTTATAATATGGTAGCAACTCCGCTTAATGTAATTTTACATTATCTATCTATAATTTTCGATAGAGATGTTAGGACTTTTGTATATAATTTTGTGAGAAATTTTCGTCGAATTTCATATTTTTCTTCACAAATTTATGCAAGATGGACGACATTCTGCATGAAATGGCCACATTTATCATCTGAGTGCATAATTTGTTTTTCTTCGAGTGTGCGCGTGACTCAATGACGCTTCAATCATCGAAGAGAACTAAAAGCGATGAAAAAGAGGAGAATGGATGATCTTCCAAAGTGCATCATCAGTTAAGCGCTCTCGTTCCATCCAGCTCTTCTTCCTCGTATCCCCACATCTTCTAAACAAAGAGGTTACTTTAAGGACTTTTGTCTTATAGTGTGTGAAAAATCTGGCTATGATGAGATTAAAGAAAAGAACTTTTCAGCACCTTTCAATGCACATTTATCTCGAGTAATATGTTGTGTTCGTAATTTTAGATTTGAATATCTTCATTGCAGAGATAAAATAGCTCAATTTTGATTTTTAATGGAACGATGAATCAGCAGTTCTATTTCTTTCTTTCTTTTAGGGGGAAAAAAGCTTCACTACTATTAAAACTTTTTCTATGCCATAAAATCATTTTAAAAATATCCTAAAAGAAACTTGATTAATTTCAAGTGTAATAGAACGATAATTTGCGTTAATTTCAAGCGTAATAAATCGATAATTTACGTTAATTTCAAGTGTAATAGAACGATAATTTAAGTTAATTTCAAGTGTAATAAAACGATAATTTACGTTAATTTCAATTGCAATAGAACGATAATTTACGTTAATTTCAAGTGCAATAAAACTATTTACGTTAATTTCAATTGTAATAGAACGATAATTTACGTTAATTTCAAGTGTAATAAAACGATAATTAACGTATCAGAAAAAAAAGAGAAACTTAAGAAATTTAACTGTTCTGCTGTGTAATTCTGCACGAAAGATTTGCGTTTACGCTGTTTTTCAATTGCGCGGGGGCGTAATAAAAAGACAAAACATAAAATCTCGACATAAGAATTACTACATAAATAATTACTACATAAATAATTACTAGATATTATCAATATAGACTCAGAATTGTGCGACATATTTTCGGGCTAAAGTGATAACCGAAATCTCGAAAGGCTATCTCAATTACAAAAGGCTAGGCGAAGCACTCTCATAGTTTTTTTTTCCGTGGTGTAAAAATGCTTAATTTTTTAAATTACAAGGACAAAGAAGAATTACATATTTATGATGATATCTTATAAAGAGCCGTGATGGCTCAGGGAATAAAGCGTTCACCTCCCGATGAGCTGAACCGGGTTTGAATGCCAGCGATGGCAGTTCGATACGAATTCCTCCCCGACCACAGTGCTGACGTAAAATATCCTCAGTGATTGACGGATCATGGGTTAGAGTCCCCTTGCTTTCAGGCTAACCGTAGAAGATTTTCGTAGTTTTCCTCACTATGTAACGCAAATGCGAGTTAGTTCCATCAAAAAGTCCTTCAGGAAAGGCAAATTTTTCCCAATGTTCCAATCCAGTATAGTTCTGGATTGGGTTCAAAATGACAAGGCTACGGTGTTGAACATTAGCAGTCGCAAACCCAAAGCATTTTATCGGCTGTTCAACGACTGCTATAAAATATCTTATAAAGTAAATTAAAATCGGAAAAATCCACATTTTTTTCTAACTGTTGCGTACAGAAAAAAGACTTCAACTCACCATCTTAATTACTTTCTTCCCAAAGTCAGATTTCTAAGTTAAAATTTGAGGAACTCATATCGTTAATAAAGGCATTCATATGAATGAAAAAGAGCATCAAATTGAGCTGATATGACAGGATTTTGGCTTAATGCAAATTGGGTTTATGGCCAAGATTCCTACCATGTGCAGCAAGACATTATTTATAGCATTCTTGATATCCGTGCTTCTTTAATCTAAATTTTAAACCTCGTTTGGTTTGATCAATGTAAGTCAAGGTCGCACTGTGATAAATAGCACAGTGATTGTTTATTCTCACTGGATCTTTAAATGATCTTTAAATTACATTTTTCCAGCACACTTTACGTTTTCAGCTTCAAGTCACTTTTGTTTTCCTCATTCACGTCTGGCGAATCTGCAGAATGGGCGCCTGTTTTTGAGCTCTCGAAACAAGTCTGCACTATGTCTAATTCAATAATTTCGAAAGCAAATGAATTTATTTATTTTTGAATAACTAAAGAATCAAGTCCAACAAACTTAATTCACAGAAAAGCAAACATTAGCGATGCGCACATTACCTAGGTAAATTGCGCTCGATTTCGCACTTTGTAGGGATATCACCTAGCTAGGTAAAGGGCATATTAACGGCTTTCGAACTTTTTATTCATAAATAAACAAACGATATTAACTATCACAAAAGAATATCGAGCACTGACGCACGTATTGAAACTCTTCATTTCTCAACCGATATTTTTTCCCCAGATAATCTAATCTTTCTAGAAAATTTCAGTAACGGTAAAATTCTTAATTCTATAGACACAATCGATTGTGTGAAGAATTGTGGGGAGTGCAAAGGTTTGAATTGCCGTCACGCTTCTTTTTTGAGGTGTGCAACAAGGAACAGGTGTACCTTCCTTTAATCAGTTGCACAGCCTAGGTAAAGGTGTACTCTCTACCCTTCATTTTTTCGAAGATAATCCGAATTGTTTTCGTCATGGCACTTCGGACTATTATCGATAATTTCATTATACAAGTGAAAAAACTGTTGGAATTACTGAACTATTCTAAGCTTAAATGTCGAAGTAAGTTCTCATTTATCTTTGAATCTGGCCTATGGTGCGTTGAGGGTGGGGGGGGGACAACAGGTCGACAATTACAGTCCCTGGCCATATTATTAGAAGCACTATAAGATTCTACGTAAAATTAAAACTATCAGGTGATACTATACAGTTGTATTGTTTTTACAGGGATGAAACCGGTTTGCATTTGTTTATATTCGCGTATCCATTGGTTAACATTGTACTGCAATACGTTAAAAATAAATACAAATAGGAAGTCTGTAAAAATTCCTCTGCATAAAAACCCATTAGGTTTATATTTATATATAAAAGTATTGCCTATAAACTCCTGCATTATTAAGAAACAACAGTGCGCTTAATAATTTGCTCTAATTATTGCAATATAATACCTGATGTAATAAATATTCTATATTTATATAATATATAGTCACATTTGACCAATCGTCAAATCTATATTATATATCGCCTAATTTAACCCATTGGTACCCGAAAGTAAACAAGTGCAAACCGGTTTCAGTCACATTAAAAACAATAAAGCTGTATAGTATGACCTGATAAGATTTTACGTAGAATATTTCAGTGCGTCCAATAATTTGGTCAAAAACTGTAGTACACTAATTTTCCCTACTTTACTACTTTAAAGAGACGTATTTTGCTGAAAAACTGAATTTACTCTTATGCTCGAAATTGTTTTGAAAAAAAAAATAAGCTTCCATTAAATATAAGGGAATAATTAAAAAATATTTATTCACGTTTACACGTACCAGTTTTGTTACTCATAAACTTTATTTTTTTCGAATTTGTTCATTTAACTTTCAACTTTTTATGCCTTTTTCGACAGCGAATATTTAATTTAAGAAATGCGAAATTATCAAATACTCGCAATTTTTGTAATTGTTCATTGCTTTTTTTTTATTTCCTCTAAGAAATTAAGTTCATATATCGAAAATACATTCCTTTGCTTTTAAATAACATCAATGTTTCACGCGAGTGTGCATTCGCATGTAAAAGTGTGACCCAAATGATTCATTATCTGTTTTTTCATAACGGCTAATTTAAAAACTAGTCATACATGATTTAAAATATGTAATTTATGCTTAACACTCAGCTGCAGCTACAGTGTCATTTTCATTGACGAACCCTCGAAGATTTGTATCTATTTAAATTCGAAGAATGAGTTGCGTTAGAGCAGTGTATCTTTTTTAAATTAACGGTAAAAGTAGTTGTCAGGAATCGATACAAACTACTCTTTTTCAATATCGTACTCCTCACTATACTACTTTTTAAAAAAAAATTAGAACACTGCAAAGTATGAAAAAAAGTAACGAAAAAAAGTAGCTTACTTCAAGTAGTGAAACTATTGTAGAATAGTTTCACTACTTGAAGTAAGCTACTTCCAACCAGTGGGTATTATTAAGCTTTTATAACACTAGAGGGCTCCGCCCCCTGCTCGCTGACGCTCGCCAACCCCCCGGAGAATTGCTTCGCAATTCTTGCTTGGTTTGCTTCGCAAAACCAAGAATGCTTTGATTTNTAAAATATATTCTTCTAGTTCCAAGTTTGAACTAAAAAAATTATGTAAATAAATTATAAATAACTAATTATTCATAATATTATTCACCTAAAATTATGAATTTATTATTTAATATAATGTTTGTTATTTTGTGAAACCTTAGTTGAGGTTTTTAAATTCCCTCCAAATCAACTGATACGGCGCGATTGAGCGATCAGCGGAGTGGAGTGGCAGAACGCGCCGCGGTGCAGCGTTTCGCGAAAAAGCTATAACTTTTTATGAAATTGCGATCCATTTTTTTTTGAAAAGCCATTTTGTTCAGAATAAAATTTACTTTAAAATGGGCTTTGTTTGAATTTTGTATGACATTAACAACATTTTTGTTTTTCATTTTACAACTTAATTTTGCAATAAAAATTAAATTTTTTAAACATTTGTTTTATTATAATTATTTTATCAAAAACTTCAATTATTTCCGCGTAAAATGAGATACATTTTTTTAAAATCCATTCATTTTATCCTTAGATATTTATTTTTTTATTTAAAAAGAGTTTTGAAATTTAATTGTTAATATCTTGTAAAATAAATTTAAAAAAAAAATCGTTTTGGGCTATTTTGTATAATGTATACTTTTTAAAAGACAACAAAAAATTTAAAAATTATGATATCAAATTTTGGGTGCTACCGTTAATAAAATTTTGACTCTTCTAAAAAAGAGAAAATCGAACGATGTAAACAATGTTTCAGGTATGAATACTTATTTCTTTTCACTCTAGAGCTAACACAATAGACCGAAGGAAGAGGTCTCATTTTCTCAAGCCAAAACCAGTCTTAAAGGGACCCACACCCCTACTTGAAATAATCATACCTCGCTACCATAGTCACCGCCACCCCTCCAGACGAATGTCTGTCAGAGTACCTATCGTAGACAAACAGTAATTTAACCAATCGTCATATCTATGCAATATATCGCCTAATTTGACCCATTGGTACCCGAAAGTAAGCAAGTGCAAACCGGTTTTAGTCGCATAAAAACAATAAAGCTGTATAGTATCACCTGATAATTAAGATTTTACATAGAATCTTTCAGTGCGTCCAATAATTTTGTCACGTACTGTAGTACACTAATTTTCCCTATTTTAGTACTTTAAAGAGACTTACTTTGCTAGAGAACTCAGTTTACTTTGATGATAAAAATTATTTTGAAAAAAAAAATTGGCTTTCATTAAATATAAGGGAATAATTAAAAAATATTTATTCACGTTTACATGTACCAGTTTTGTTATTCACAAACTTAATTTTTTTCTAATTTGATCCTTTAAACTTCAACTTTTTATGCCTTTTTCGACGGCGAATATTTAAATAAAGAAATGCGAAATTATCAAATACTTGCAATTTTTGTAATTGATCAATGCTTTTTTTATTTCCTCTCAGAAATTAAGTTCATACATCGAAAATACGTTCCCCTCCTCTTAAATAACATCAATATTCCACGAGTAGGACTGGGCTATAAATCGATGTATCGAGACATATCGATTTAACGCATATATCGGCAAGACGATACAGCGACTTTCATTCAAGGCGATGCATCAGAAATCTGATTTAAGCCATCGAGCAAAGACAACGAGCGCAAAACGATATAGCGATATAAGACACGCAAGGATATAAGAT
>NC_092205.1:97782801-97797412 GCF_043381705.1 Parasteatoda tepidariorum
GGGTGTTCGACCACTATGTCGTTCAATAATACACTCAGGAAGGCAGCGTTGACCGGCATAACGTCTAACACGAACACGGCCATCATGGGTCCACAAATTGAAGCGTGATTCATCTGAAAAGACAACTTGGTGCCAATCAGCTCGCCAGTCTCTGTGCTCAAGAGCCCACTGCCGACGCAGCCGTCGATGATCCGCCGTGAGGGGAATCCTGTATAATGGCACCCTTGCACGCAATCCACGGCGCAGCAGACGACGACGAATTGACGAAGCCGACAATTGTACACCTGTAGCAGTAGACCAATGTGCTGCCAGCTGCCTGGAGGAAGCTGTGCGATCATTCACCGATTGCGATACATCGCTATATCGCGATGCAAAACTGACGATGCACCACGATACATAATTTCTAATATCGCCCAGTCCTATTCACGAGTATGCATTCGCATATAAAAGTGTGACTAAAGTGATTCGTTATCTATGTTTCATAATGACTCATTTAAATGTCAGTTATACGTGATTTAAAATACGCAATTTATATTAACACTCAACTACAGCTACAGTGTCATTTTCACTGCATCCACTGACGGACAAGCGAAGATTTGTACTCATCTAATTCGAAAAATGAGTTGCGTTAGAACCGTGTTTCTTCTCTAAACTAACTTTAACCGTAGTTGTCAGGAATCGCTACAAACTGTTTTTCCGTATCGTACTAATCACTAAACTACTTTTTTTTTTCAAAATTAGCACACTACAAAGTACAAAAAAAAGCAGCGACTTCAGTAGTTTCGTTACTTGCAGTGAGATACTTCCGACCATTCGGTACGGCTTTGGATATTTAAACTTTTATAGCATTATTTACCCATTGGCTGAATGGCTATTTATATGCTTTTACGAAAATGATTAGTAGAATAGTGTTAATGAAATGGATCATAAATAGTTTAAGAAATTATTATTAAATTTTTTTATGTGTCTTCTTACAGAAAATAATCATATAGAAGTTTTTTTTTAAATCAAAAATGTCTAAAATTTTTCTAAAGATAACCAAACAGCTATAATCAAATCATTTTCTCACACAATTACAAAACTCGATTCTCCAAAGATAAAATATAAATAAATTTTTATAGTTACATCTTATTGCTACTTTAATAATATCATTTAAAAAAATGAATTTAGTATTATTATACAAAATTTTACACCAGTTATAGAATTTTAAAGGACAAAATTTAAAACTTGAGCGAAATAATCCTACAGAAAAAGAAATTAAAAATACGATTTTTTAGGTGCCAATGGGGGAGAAAAAAAGTTAAATTAACATTAGGGAGGGGGGGGGGCTAAAATTTCCTCTACTCCCCTGGCTAAACTATTAGGAAACAATTAATTGGAATTAGCCATACAGCAGATCACCTCCCTTATATTTTGAGAATCAAAAATTGGATACACGAAAGTAAACACGACTTGAGTAGCGTAAAAACAATAAATCTGTATAGAGTATCACCTGATAAATAAGATTTTACATTGAATCTTTCAGAGCGTCTAATAATTTAGTCAGGGACTATAATTAATGTGTATGTATAGTGACTATAATTTTTAATTCTTTTTAGGCATATTTGTGATTTTTAACAAGTAAGGGTAAAAAAAGGACACGTTTGACGAAAAAAAAAACAGACACGTCAAAATCTAAGGGAATAAAGTACAATCTGTTTGACATTAGATGAATCACAGAAGAAGTGTATTAAAATCTCGAATGTTTAATCAGAGAGTATTGACAAATACGCATTTTTGTTGAATCGCCATAATTTGATTTGATAATAATTCCTTTTTCTTTAAATAAGTGATCTTAAAATGATATAGTGCGTTGAAAACACTTGGGTATTTTTAAACCATTTATTAGCTGAACATGCTAAATATAAACCCAATTTTTTTCCTTCTTAAAGTCAGACATAGACTGAACTCGAAGACGAGTACAATGTTTATCATTCTATTTTTGCTATCAGTCTTTAAATAAGAAGATTTAAAAAAAAGAGCAACAAAAAACAAGCGTTATTTTCAATAATCAGTTCAATTTAAATTAGCTATTTCAGAAAAGTATGGATTTATAAATTTTGTTACTATTTTTTTTCTTCAAAAATTATAGTTTGTGGCAATATCGTAAACAATTTCTGGCTTTGTATATCGATTTGAACAGTTGAATCAATTTGAATTGTTGCAATACTCAGTGAAACAAGTGTAAAAACAAATAAGTAATCTAAGCCCCCTTGCCGTATGGCTAACCAAGGCAGGTTTTCGCTAGTTTTTCCTCTCCAATGCAGTGCAAAATGTGGGTTAGTTCCATCAAAAAGTCCTCCACGAAGACTAGTTTGCCCTAATACACGATCCAGGAGCCGTAATGGCTCAGGGTATAGAGCGTTTGCCTTTCAATGAGGTGAATCCCACCAATGGCTGGTCCATACGAATTCCGCATCCTGCTTTCTCCCACCACAGTGCTGACGTAAGATATCCTTAATGGTAGACGGATCAAGGGTTGGAGTCCCCTTGCCTTCAGGCTAACCATGGGAGGTTTTAGCCGTTTTCCTTTCCATGCAAACGCAAATGCGAGTTAGTTCCATCAAAAAGTCCTCCACCAAAGCAAATTTCTCCCAATACTTAAACCAAGGAGTTCCCTTGTCTTCTGGATTGTGTTGAAAATGACAAGACAGCGGAATTTAACATTAGTAGTCGTAAACCCAAAAATTGAGTCTGCTGTTCAACGACGGTTATAAAATAAAATTAAAAAATATTTGATCCAAAAGTTTGTTTGTCTTATGGATTGGGTTCAAAAGGACAAGGCTAAGGAGTTAAACATTGCTAATTGTAAATTCAGAGTTGAGTCGGCTGTTGAGCGGCGGTCATAAAATAAATTATTTTATCTAAAATCGAAATGATATAACCTATCAGTAAAAATGTTTGTGATAAAATGAAAAAGTTGAAAGAACATCCACTTATATAACGCTCTCTTCCAGAAGAAGCGGTACACATCGCAAAGAGATGTCATTTGAAACGAAAGGAGTACTGTTGATTCGAGTACAAGAGCAGTATAATGAGCAAGTTAATTGCTACGAGCATAAAACATTGCTATTTTGATTGACATCTTTATTTGCTTCAAACATTTCCATCTGTTTCTCGGAATTACTCCTTTAAAGGATTAGTTTTTTCCTAAAGCAAGTTTTCTGAATTTTCATAGTTTTTTATTTTCTTAATTTCCTATCGAATGAAGGTAACATGGAATATTTTAAAATTATACGATTTCTTATAAGTTGGACTAGGATGTAAATGGTCGAAAAATAATGCATGAAATCAGAAAAGGTCTCTAAGAAGCCTCAAAAAATTTAAAAATAATGCCTTTCAAAATTTTCGAAACTAGATTTTATCAGAATTTTTTGAAGGAAAGAAAAAGAATTATGAATCGTAAATTGTATTTATAAATTTAATAAAAAACGGATAGTAATTAAAATAAATATTTAATGTATGAGTAAAATAATATTCCAAAAATACCTGATAAAAATAATTATTATATTATATGAAATATTATGAAAATTAAAAAAGAATCTAAGCAATGGAAAAATGAATATTGTCATTGGATAAGGGGAAAAAACGAAACAAAAATGCAGTGACATTCATAATTATCATCCTAAATGGCTAAAATGTCGCGATATCACTTCTATCCAATGGGATACCTATGCCTGCAAGTGACGTATGCGGGTATCTCGATCTTGATTGGTTGTTGAAACGTTGAATTTGTTTACGTTAGCAACTGTTCTTTCTATTCTATTTCGAGTGAGCTAAACCCGGCAAGGATCAGTTCTCTTATATGATACATTCCATATTCTTACAAAAAGATTCTTTCACAATAACTACATACTTTCACATAAACAAACTAATTATGCATCGAAGTTGTCAGGTACTCAAAACAAAAATATATCACGGTTCCAAAAAATACATAAACAAATAATAAATCTAAGTTAAGTAAAAGAGGAGAAAGAATTATCTTTCAACAATATTTGATACGTGATACGGTGCTGCATTTAAATCACTTCACGTTAGTTGACGTTCTAACTTATGTGAAGAAACTTAGCACAACTTTAAGACGCCATTTTGCTTATAAGCGATCTGCTGGCGCTGACGTCATAGGTCACATGACGTCATTGTGGGTATATCAGGTCTTCTTGAAGTGCAAGTACCCAATTGGAAGAATATGAGCGTTAGGAGAAATGGACCACATTATTGCTCTTATTCTAATAGAAATGGGGTATCGTCCCAATGCAGTGCTCAAAGCAGCTGAAAAATGACAGACAACTTTTAAAACGTCTGTTTATGCAAAAATTAATTTTCTCAATCGTTTTTAGTACTGTAGCGTGTCTACTACTACAAAAATACAATTCAAATTCACTAGCGTATAAGACATGTTAACTCGATTCTATGTTGGGGTACCTTTAGATAGATGGAGGTTGACATTGTCGATAACTTCTCATCCCACATTGGTGACCCGGACTTGATGTGAAAACGCCTATTTTGACAGTAACGCCCACTTCGATCTAACATCGCCTACTTCGATGGATGGTTCACATTTAACAGTTGACTTGCTACTAGTGCCAGCGACGTTACCCGCCTCCTCGCACTGTTGGCTACTCAGTCTCGATTAAACACAACGTACAACGTAACACACAACGTACAGCTCTCCCGCCTTTTCACATCAACTAGTATCCGTTCATCGAATTCTATCACGGTTATAATTCTGGTGAGGTAGTACTGCTGTGTGTCAACTACTACAAAAATACAAGTCCAATTCATCAGTATATAAGACATGTTAACTCGATTCTATGTTGGGGAAGCTTTTTATAGTTGAAGGTTGACATAGTCGATAATTTCTCACCCCGCAGATACAATTAAAATGTTTTTCTGGTATTTTAATAACTAAGTCGAAATATTCCTTTTTAATATTATGACATTTGTTCACAGAAGCAGTTTCACTTAAGTGCAATTACAATCTTAGAGCAATCTTGGTATCCATTTCACAGCTGTTGTTTAAAATTACAGAAATGACAACAACAAAGAATACGGCATTAAAAATGTGTAATCAACATTATTAATTAGTTAGTTTATCATCAATATTTACAATCTTTTTAATTCATTTTGTCGAATTATGCGCAATACCTTACTTTTAGAATTATTTCCAGAAAGGTATCAGATAGTTATCTAAACAAAAAAAATCTTCCTATCTATAGAATTTAATTAGAGTAAGCATACATAGATTGAAAATTTAAAAATAAATAAATAAAAAACCTAGCATCTTGCAGATGGAAAAAATTCTTCACAAAACATTATTTTTACTTCATCTACAGTGATATATTTTTTCTGCTTCGAATAGCTATTTCAATTTCACCTCTACACTTTTTTTACAGTGCTGACTGGGTTATCTTTGACATTTAAATGCAAAAATAAAAAAGTACAATGAAAAATTGTTAATAAAATCGCTGATTTATAGCCGCTGAAAATGGAATAAGCAAGGGAATAGAAGTATTACACTGTCAAAACATGTTGCATGAGTGAATCATTGTGAAAGTGAAAGGTTACAAAAGATTGCACATGAATGAATGAAAGTTACAGAATATCAAATGATCATCACTTACCGGTTAACCCATTTAACAAAGAATGAAGCAGTCACACCAAGGTAAAGAAAGAAATTCAAATTTAAATTCAGTAAATAATATATTAAGTGCTCTACTTATTTTTATGAGATAAACCATAGATATTCTGTCAACAAAAAAACAAGGTGGAGCCAGAATAAGTACGAACAACTTTTAGACCAGTTCGTGAATTATAAATGAATGTTAGATTTGCATCCATTACAAGTTCAATTTGAACAGAAAAGATTTGAGTGTTCATTATAAATTCGAAATGCACTCAAATTTATCTTCGACACTCGATGGAATTCGCAAACATCTCGAACGATGCTGAGTGTTCAATTTAAAAGGATGCTATGCGTTCATATTTTGGTGGTATTTCGGTAAAATTAACAAAAAAAAATGCAGCTCATGTTTAATCAAAATGCAAATGCAAGTTAAAACTGTTAATATAAATGTAAATATAGCAATTCATTTAATTTTTATTATATTTATAATGTTTAACTTTCAAGCCCCTTTTTTTTTAAAGTATAAATATACCGCTTTATAAAATCAACCGCTATATAAAATCAAATGCCCCCAGAACTATTGTGATTATAATATGTTTCTGTATATAGCGTTATGCAGACATCATAAGTCTCAAATTAAGAAAGTAATTCCGTTATTATGATACAGATTTAACAAATTACATATGCAAATAATGGATTTTGCATCCGGCTTGCACGAGCTATAGTGCTAAAGTGAAATATCCTCAGCGGTAGACGTTTCATGGGTTTGAGTCCCTTTGCCCTGAGGCTAACCGTGGGAGGTTCTCGTGGTTTTCCTCACCCAGTAAAGCAAATGTGGATTAGTTTCCTTGATCCAAGGAGTTCCCTTGTCTTCTGGATTGGGTTCAAAATGACAAGGCTACGTAGGTTGAACTATAGTAGTCATAAACCTAAAAAAATAGGTCGGCTGTTCAACGACGGTTATAAAATAAAACATATAAAATACAAATAATGGAAATATAGTTGCGTGTAATTTATTGAATCGGTAAAGTAAAATCTTTGGCAAATGGCGCCAAAATCAATTCGTAAAGCAAGACAAAAAATAATTTGTCTTTTTTTTTCATATTGTGAAACAGTCTATTGTTTGCTCGATCAAGATGTTGGGCAGATGTTAAATTTAAGCTTTCACTGATAAAAATCGAGATAAAAAAAATTTACTTTTGAAACGGAAATAGATTAAAATATCATTTCCCCACCCACACATTTTTCTTTTTTATCTTAACGCCTCTATCGCATACCCTATCACCATAAGTTACTTTTATCATCCATAAACGTAAATTTGATTTCGTCAAGTTGAAAAGGTATGTTTGTCCTCAACGAAATTGGCTCGTCAAACGAAATCTTAATATAATCCTTTAAAGCACATTAATTATACTTTTTTTTAGTTTTAAGCCAAAACATATTTTTGAGGTTAACTCAAGAAATAAATATCCAGATTATGTCACACTTTATATGAATATGTTACCCTGAATGACCCATATCAAGAGAATGTCGACTTTCACCGGTGAATGTCAACAATCATATAATAGTCATTTTGGTGAATGACCGAAATATTTGTTATATCCGATTTGATATAAATTTATTCGTTGAGTTTATCATATTTATTCGATATTTTAATATCTGCTGAGAATAGATTATGAGAAACATCAGGGGTCGAAATGCCGGTTAAATGCATACTGGGCAGTGGCACTTGACTCTAAAAAAAACGTTGATGTAGGGCATACCTGTTAGTGGCAGTTAACTAGACGTAGTATATATTTCGGACTTTTACCAAAGCGACTACGTGATTGTCAACATTCACCCGTAGAAGTCAACAACTACCCATTTCGAACATTCACAGTAACAAAAGCACATCAAACCATGACAAAACATTATTGGAACATTTTTAAGGTTTTTTAAGAGGTACTATCGATCCCCAATTCATTTTTATTTTATTTTATAATCGTCGTTGAACAGCCGACCCAATTTTTAGGTTTGCGACAACCAATGTTCAACTCCGTAGCTTTGTAGTTTTGAACCCTATCCAGAAGACAAGGAAACTCCTGAATCAAATATTGGGAGAAATTTGCCGTCCTGGCGGTCTTTATGATGGCACTAAACCGCATTTGCGTTACAATGAGAGGAAGACCACGAGAAACTTCCATGGTTAGCCTCACCGCAAGGCGACTCTAACCCATGATCCATCTACCACTGAGGATATTTTACGTCAGCACTGTGGTCGGTGCAGGCCGGGTGCGGAATTCGAATCGACCAGCTATTGCTGGGATCGAACCCTGGGTCACCTCATTGGGAGGTGAGCGCTCTATCCCCTGAGCCGTTGGGCTCAATTCATTTTTATTGAAATAATTACCCGATCACACATAGGACTGGGATATTTTAAAGCCGAAGATATTCTGAGCATGGACTGGGCAGCCAGATTTCCGGCAAACATTTACAATTCTCTACTCCCTCACTACTCACTCCTCGCTCACTACTTCAGACCCTCAAGTCTAAAAATGAAGTGGTAGTCATAAAACATAATAAATAATCTGTCCATAAAATGGCCTGAATAAAACTTGTTTGGTCGTCAAGAATAATTATACTTCCTTATAAACCCCGCACAAAAGGTCACCATTTATAGATTATTTTGCTTTTCTGGGATTCGTGCCATTAACCTTTTGTCACCACTGTTTCTGTTGGCTCTGTTTGGTGAGTATTCATGAAAAATTTCGCTTGAATTGGTTCACTATTTCTGGAGTTATCCTCAATAGTGTGTCTGGTCCTAAGCAATGGTCCACCAGTATACTTTTTTCTTAAATTTAATTATCACCCCCTTGAACATTGTTAAAAATTCCGATCCACGTTGCACCAAAAGTTGGTATTCATTTGCTGGCTACATAAAATTGAGCTCCATTTTACCATATTTTCACTAGCTTCAAATATCAGTAGACGGTTGCACCAAAAGTAGGTGTTTTGTAAAGCAGCTATTTTCATTCTTTTCTTTTCTTTTATAAAAGCAGAGGAAGGTTGCACCATTATTCGATATTTTTAAAGCGCTCAAAGTAGGTTATTTTATGACACTACTGTAAGTAGGTTATTTTATGACATACCTCTAACCATTTTATACCACCCACCAAATTTAAAAGGGCAACATAAATGAAATGAACTCTAATTGATGCAAATATCTAACTAAGTTGATACTTGAAACAACATGCATCAGTCGTTCAGACTGAGTTGTAAAGAAAACATGGCGTCGCTAACAAATATCGTTCAGTTTATAGTGAACGTCAAAGTTTAGTGTCTTTTACTAAATTTCAGTGCAGTCAGTTGCAACATGAAAGTATTTATCGGTCACACCTCACAATGTATGGTGAAACTAAAATAAAATGATGTTTCATTTAACTAAACTCTGAGATAATGAGAAACTTTGCACCAAATACTGGTTAAAGATTTACAGATTTTTTTTTACAGTGTAATGTATAATGCATTTTTCTTGAAACCTATTTTTTTAATCGGTTTGACAAGCTTTTACTTAAAGTTTTGAATATTTTTTAATAGGTACGAATAATTAAATTTGTTTCCTTTTTATTTCTAATGGTAACTCTGAGCATCCAATAAAATACAAAGCAGAAGAGTTGACATCACTATGTATCAGAGCGTTTCTAGACACCCACATCAAAGGAAGAGCAGGCCCATTTGCATTGCCATTTGAACCCAAACCAGAAAACAAGGGAACTCCCGGATTGGAACAAACTGGAAGCTTTTGCAGAGATTATATTAACAGAAAAACTATAAATTTTCCATAAAAAAAACTAGAGCATATTGCTTTGTGAATAAATTGTGTTAGGAGAAGAAAGGAAAAAGATCAATTCTGTCTAGAAGTGTGAAAAGTTTTAGTTGTTACAGAATTATGAGTTTTTGAGAAAATCTTGAGGAAAAAAAAAAGAATGTTTACAGATTTATCTGTTCAAGAGCAAGATCTGTTTCTGATTCCGGCCAGCCTAATGAGAGAAATTTCCGAAGGTTCTATATTCTAGAGCAGGAGTTTCCAACTGGCGGCCCGGGGACCGCATCCGGCTCGCGGAGGCTTTTTTTGTGGCCCGCGAACTAAAATATATTACTTGTCATTTTTTATGGACAATTTTCGCAAAATATACATATGGGTTTGAAATACTTTTCTCGTTAATAAAAACCTAATTTCGTCGTTTCTGTGAAATTTAACATACCAACGGTGCAAAAAAAATTATTTCTCAGGTTTTGCATCCAAGAAAATATTTATTCAAATACAAAAATAATTGTGTATGTTGCTCTTTTTTTATTTCATTTTTTTTTTTGTATTTTGTGAATATAATTTAGCATGTGTGTATCAGAAATTTTCTCGAAGAAATTCTCCGATTTAACTTTTTGAAACCACTCATTTAGGACGAAAATATTTACACACACATTTGTAAATTTTAAATGTAAATATCTATTCTCTAGAGGTTGCAGCAAAGTAACCTCAATTTTCTCATTGAACATTTTGTATGCTACTATGTCAGATTTAATACTAACCTTTTTAAAGTTTTATATCTTAATAATTAGATATCTGTTGCACATAAATTATTTAATACATAGGTGCACATTAAAGTTATTGTCGTCCAAATTTTTATTATTTATTTAATATTTTTAAAAATATTATTAATAACAATTAAATATTTTTAAAAATCTACTTCTTATTTTAATTTGTAATTCAATACTTTTGCTTTGTACAACTTGGTAAAAATCTGACAGTAATATTTAATGTTCCTTCAAACATAAAAGAGTCCTACATAAAATTTTGACAAAGTTGCGGCCCGCCATTTGATTTGTGTTTTTAATTGTGGACCCCGGCCTCATGTAAGTTGGAAACGCCTGTTCTAGAGTTGTATACCGGTTGACTTAAAACTTAGAAAAAAAATATTCTTAACATAATGTTCTATTTAATAATTTTTTAAAAAAGAATTTCAAAACTACAAATGGTAAAAACAACCTCCCAACGTTTTTCGTTCATGCTTCAATCTGATTGATCTTACATAAATATGATTTATTCAGTATTTAGATGTACGAGTGTTTTAAATATAAAACAAAATATTTAATGGTTTAAAAAAATAGAACATAGAATTCATAAAATAATTCAAATTCTACAATTCTACTCAACTGTTCAAAAAATGGTTATTAATAGTAAAAAAGGTACGTAAATGGAATATTTTTTTTAAAATAATTTATGTAAAATAAAACTCACGAAGTAAAAAAAAAATTGAAATCACATGATTAGAAAAGATTAATTTTCTAGAACTACTATTTTATAGGAACTTTTTCAGAAATCGGTCGAGCTCCATGGGAATTTACATAACGACCTTCATCTATCAAAAGGTACCACAATATACAATAGAATCAAGTTAACATGTCTTATATACTAGTGAATTGGTATTTAATATTTACATAGTGCTAGTAACGCCACATTACTTCCCTTCTATATTTTTACCTATGATAGAATTCGATAAACGAATACCATTAGTTGATTAATGCTATTTATTTATCTTTTTCGCTCATTATTTTTTATTTATTGGCTGGATAAATACCATTTATTTACTACTGATTTAATTTTTTTGTTCATTATTTTTTTCTTCCTTTATTTATTGGCAGGATTAATGCTATTCATTTATTATTTAAAAATTTTTCGCTTATTACCTTTTTTTCTTTATTTATTTTTTGGCCGGGAGAATTTTATTTACCTCACTGGATTTTTGAGAGCTATTTTGTGAACAAATCTACTGTTTAACGTGGACTAATTGGGCGAGTCATATCACGTCCGGGTCACCAATATAGGGATTAAATTAAAGACCCTGCTAATCCATCAAAAGGCTACTCAAGTTGGAATCAAGTTAACATGTCTTATATACTAGTGAATTGGCATTTAATATTTATAGTGGTGGTTACGCCACAGCACTAACATTTGGGCTTTGCTTAATGATTATCATTGCCCTTGAAACTGTAGAAATAAAGAAAGGAGTTTCAGTGAAATAATATGTGGAATTACTCAAAAAGAAAACTTTTTTTTTAATCTAAAAAAGCAAATATGTGTCACGCCAAATGTCCTTTTCGGCGAAGTTGTTCTTAAAAAAGAATGAAATATCCGGAAAGAAAGTTATCCTAAAATGTCGTCATAAGTGAATCATAGCTTTAATGATGCTCACTAAAAGAATATATATGGCCACCTGCACAACACTTTTGACAACCTCACGCGATTTCCATTCGATGTTCTGGAACAGAAGAAAAAGGCAAATAATGTCGATAACGTGTAAGTTTTTACAATTCTTCTCCTATCTTAATTTACACCAAACTATAATTCTTTTTTTCTTTCTCTCTTTTGAAAGAAAATATAAATTTGTCCCTTGGCGGATGTGTTCAAGAAATAACTTTTTTTTGGAAAATACTTATTTTGTATAAGGCAAAATTCACAGTCGCCATTGACTATAAGGCGAACAAATTTTTTTTCTCAAAGATATACTCCATTTACATTTTATAATTACTTTTATGTAAATATGGAACACTATGAACATTTTGTAATATTCTGAAAATTACTTTATTTCTTTGTTCCGTCTGTTTTTTCATTTTCTAATTGAACTGCGAAAGCAGTTCCGGGGGTTGGCGAGCGCTAGCGAGCAGGGGGCGAAGCCTCCTAGTTGTTTTAAATTTTACTATATGCAATTCAGTTTGCCGCATATTTTAAAAATGACATCAGTGATAATTTCTAACTTGTAGCTCTATTTGAATAAGTTCATCGCTCATGTTTAAATATTTTATATTCAGATAAATTCAATAAAGGACATTTGATAAAAACAGATTTTGCAGGTGAGGCTCCCAATTCTAAATCCGTAATTTGATCCAGAATTTCTTACAGTGTTATGCGTGAAAATCCGATCACTAGATCAAAAGTTTTTTAAAGTGTTTTTTATTTTGCGCATTGTTCAACAAAAGAAAAAAATGTAAAGAAAAATGTCAAAGGCAAGTTTATGAATAATATTATTGAATGCAATTCGTTTTAAATTTTTTAAAAATCATTTCAGGATACTTGAAAAACCTAATTTTTTATTATTATAATATTTCATTAAAAAATCTAGTACATTGAATAAATAACTACAAACTGCAGTTAGAAACTGGCAAAAATACTTAAATTTTGTTTCATTGAAATCGTTGAGTTCGTTGATTTATACACTATGTTGACACTGAAAATAACTATAATTACAATATACATTATATTGCATAAATAACTACAAATTGCATTTTAAAACTAACAAAAATACTTAAATTTTGTTTCATTAAAATTACCAACGTCAAAAAAAAAAATCATTAAATGATTTTTGAGACATAAAAATGATATTTAAAAAAATTATTTCTTAAATGCATACAGATAAACAATCTAAAGTTCTTTAAGTTCTTAACTATAAAAAAAAACCTTTTTAAAGGGTTTAAAAAAATAACTGAAAACTTCTGCGTTTGGGTAAACTAATAAGAAAACGCGCCCTTTTACAATCATGTCATGATTATTAGTAATAATCATGTTTATGATTATGAGTGGTACACGTTCAAGCTAATCATCCTCATTTAACCGTAAGCCAGCAATCCAAAAATATTTCCAAGATTAGAATCAGTCTTAAGAATCTTTTTAGTTGAGATTAAGTTTAATAGTTGATATTAGTTAGAGATAAAATTATCTTATTCAAAAACTGTTATTTTATTTCGAGTTTCTGGTAAAATATAAAAAATGACCTTGAAATGAATTCCCAAACAACAACTGTTAATCTTTTTAAGATGACGCAGGCATTTTTTTAATATTTTATTTTGCATTTCCTTTAGGCAACTCTTTTTAAGAAAGTTTTTGTGAAACTGTTTATTCTCTGGTAACTTCTTAATTTATTTATTTTTTACCTCATTTAAGATTTACGAATTATAAATCTCAATTCGCACTATCTCCTCTCTAATAGTCGTTACATTTTTACACAATCTGTGACATTTTCTTCAATGGTGAGAAAATTTCGTGAGACAAAATGACGCATATCGCAAGAAAAGAACATTCTTTGTTTGTTCTCTTATTATAAAGATTTAGGAGGAAATGAATGATGTAAATATTTCATCATCGAGAATTACATTGAAAGCTTCAGTAGCAATAATTAATCATCGAATGAAAAATGTGAATTGATTCCCATTTGGCTAAAAAAAAAAAAAATCTAGTAAAAATATTTTTAATTTAAGAAACCTTTTAGCAAATCATAATAGTAGAGAAGATAGTGTGAAAAACGGATTACGGGTTAGAATCTCCTTGCTGTCGGGCTGACCCTGGTGGGTTCTCGTAGTCTTCCTCTCCATTTAACGCAAATGCGGGTTAGCTCCATCAAGAAGTCTTCCACGAAGGCAGATTTCTCCCAATACTTGATCCAGGAGTTCCCTTGTCTTCTGGATTGGGTTCAAAATTACAAGGCTATGGAGTTGAACATTAGTAGTCGTAAACCCATAAAATTGAGTCGGCTGTTCAACGGCGGTTATAAAATGAAAAAATTATAAAATAATAAGGAAACTTAAGGGCCGGGATAGCCCGGTAGGTAGGTTTGATCCCGGTCGGAGGAAAACTCGCCGTGTAGTAAATGGTAACTGATGAGCTTTAAATCTGTCTAGTCACAAAGTCCTCCAAGTTCCCATAACAAATCATACTTCTGTGATCCAACAGGTTCCTTGTCTTCTAAATTGGTTCAAAATTAAAAGACTACAGAGTTGAACGTTAGTAGTCGTAAACCCAAAATTGAGTCGTCTGCTGTTCAACGACAGTTATAAAATATAAAATAAAATAAAATTATAAAATGAAAAACTTAAATAACTGACAACCTTTTAAGTACTAATATATATATATAT